>NC_056728.1:38208875-38281375 GCF_019279795.1 Protopterus annectens | reverse complement strand
TATGCTGGGTAATTCAGCAATCACTGTGTGAAAGTTACTGAAGCATATACCCGCTTCCCAAATCTGTCCAAATCCCTAGACTCCCTGTTAGGGGGATGGACAAAGGAGCTCTGTTTGGCCTGCTCCTTTTTAGTGGCTGCTGCAACAAACATGGCATCAACTAGGGAACCTTTAGTCTGGTGCTGCCTATTGGATGGGGCACTAAGGATTTTTTCAACTCTCTTTGGAGTGGGTTTCACAGTGTCTGGCTCCTTTCCTTGTGGAAGACAAGGGAGATAAGGTCATCCACTGTGGAGACAACCAAGATGTAGACTGGCCAAACCCAAGGCCTCCAAAAACACTGACTCCTGTGAGGAAGGGCTTTGGTAGATCAACCACCTCTTTGTCACAGAACATCAAGGATGTCTCCAAAGGAGACATCATCCAATGGAGAACTTTGGGACCCTTCCACTTCATCAAATGCAGTGTCTTCTGTCAGTGATTCCTGAGGGGAATCCAGGTTCCTCCTCTTGCACAGTATCTTCCAAGGAGCTTCCTCTGTAGGATGTTCCAGGGAGGTGTTGGAAGAGATGGGGCACTCTGTAAGGGGAGCTGTTTGGAGGCTCTTAGGGTCTGGCTGTCCATGAGGTGGAGGATGAGAAGGCTCTGGCAGGAAGTCAGAACAGGAGTAGGACCCGAAGGAGATAGAGTCGAAGTAATTCTCAACTGGGAGTATACCTTCTCCACCACTTTGAATGCAGAAGGACCCAGAGAGGCCAAAAGCAATGTCTCCTGAACTAAAGCTCTAGAACCAGACAACTCCAAACCCTCATGGGTCCCCTTCCCTAAAAGGGGAGTCAGAGCCGAGCTATCATGTGCCGAGGCTCCAAGGAAACATGACAATGAAAATTTTGGAGTTGAGGACATTCTCTTGGATTCATCACCGACACTTCAGCTCTGAGACCTGTTGTGCTCTAAGAAGGTCAAAGCCAAATGGATCAAAGACATCGTTGGAGCTGAGGAAGGAAGGACTGTCGGGTCTGATGTGTCATCTCCGGATACCTCTGGGTCTGAGGGCTCCAAAATAGGAGGTCGGATCAGAGAAGAAGAACTCAAAGGCACAAAAGTAGGCTGGCTCATGGATCCAGTAGGAGATTGAGCAGGCAAAACTCCCATCTGTATCTGCATCCTGAGGAATCTCCTCATCATCCTCTCCACCTCTGCTTCAGAAAGGCCCCAGGAAGATCTGACAGAAGATGATATGGACGAAGGTTTCAAAGGCTTCTTCAGGATTCCTTAATAAAAGGAGACCTCAAAGTAGCAGATACGACCTCCAGGGAGGGGCTAGGAGTTCTGCGCTGGGTAAGTGACAATAAAGTTTGTGTTGGATCCGAAGACCTCTGATCTGACAGTCTTAGCTGGAGACTCAGAAGTAGCTTGTTTTGCTGGAGACCAGGCACCAGAGGGTTTTCTGTGCTCCTTGGGCTCCTTATGTTTTCTAGTAGGGGTTTGAGCCCCTGATTCACAAGATGGACAAGCAATAGAAGCAGGCTGAGGAAGACCCTTAAGAATCAATTTATTTCAGCATTCCACAGCAGCACGAACATTGAAACCCAAACAGATTTCACAAGAGACATCTAAATAACTGGGTCCTAGACAGAAAATGCATTCCCTGTAGGCATCAGATTGAGGAATCTTTTGCCCACAGGAAGTGCTTTTCTTTTTAGAAGGGAAATGGGAAATGAAAGGAAACTAACAACAATGGTAGGGATAGACATACACAAAGGTACAAAAGTATCTAAAAACTTAAGCAGAGATCCCAAAAATAATAAACAAGTTAAGGAAGGGTGATGGGCTCCCAATAAGAGCTAGAATTTAACAATAAAGTTGAATTAAATCATTCATGACTGACAAGGAGGTACAAGACAAAAAGCACAGCTTGCTAGAAGCATGGCAAATGAGATCTGAGGTAATTTTAAGTACAGTGGCATTATGGGTATGCAGGAGCTCAAGAGTCGGATTCTAAGCTATGAAAAGTAGCCAAGTCAGATCCAAGGTTCGGATCTAAACCCACAGGTTGAGGAACAAATGAAAATGACAACATCAGATCAAATGTTTTCTGTAAGCAATAGTTTGAAAAATGGGACAAAATGGTTAAAGCCATGAGAAATGCTATGTTTCTTGCACATGCAACAATATCAGTTTATTTCTTTTCCTATAGCAAATGTTCAGTGGGAGTCAAGAAGTCTGCAACTGAAGGCAGTTTTACATTCATTTCTGTTCTGAGTGAAACTGAAAAAAATTCCTTCATACATCTGCAGAGTTTTTACCTATTTTTGATCTCATTGCTGACTCTGTTTCGATGGTGACGAGCTGTCTGCAGGTGCAAGCAATTAATCTTCAGAATTCTGAGCATTCTTTGCAGATGGAAATTAAAAATGTAAATGTACAGGGGCAAGCAGTTCAATAAAAAATAAATTTTAAAATTATTTGACGTGAGTAAGGGATAACGCCTTCCCTAACATCCTTAATACATTAATGCATTTAATAGAACAATTTATAAATTTGTTTTATTTAAAGATAGCCAGTTCACTTTTTCTTGAGGCTAAAAGTTAATGTTTTCTGAAGGAATACAAGCTGTTTTTTACATCTGGGAAGGGAATAGAGATAAAAAAAGAACAGACACCAATCAGTGCGCTATAGCACAGGTAACCTTAATTTAGTTTAGGTAATGCCTGAGGGTGCAGCCTTCAGTTTGGGGCAGTTGTTCTGAATGGAGGATTCAAATGGAGATTACAACAAATAAATGTATAAAAGATCAGCCTGCCAAACATTAATGTTTGCATGTCATACAAAAGTTGAAAATACACATTCAAAAAAGCTGTCATGTATAACATGTGGAAACAGATTTTTTTATCATAATGGCTACACTGTCCATATTAGCTTGGAACATAAATGGCCTTACAGATAAAGACAAAAAGGTAAGAGTACTGAATTATATTAAGAAATGTAGAATGCAAATAGCAATGCTGCAGGAGACTCATTTGGAAAGAAATGAGCATGTGAGTTTGATAAAGAAAGGATTTCAGGATGGATATTCAGCAGAATATCAGGGATAAAGTAAAAAGGGAATTGTTATATTAATTGCTAGAGGAGCCCCAATAAAGACAGAAGAGGAAAAAAGGTAATAATTGCAGATTTGTGGCAGTAAGGAACTATTGGCAAGGGAGGAGGATTGCACTGACATGTATTTAAATTTCACCAAATTGCCTATTATGGGCCTTAATAAAATTTTGAAAGAAATAATCAGCTTTCAGCAGGGAATATTACTTATATGTGGAGACTGGAACTTGATTTGCAAAGATGAGGATATGTCTATGGGACCTAGAAGGGAAAATATAACAAATGAACATAGATTTTTGAAGCAATTTATGAAAATATTTGGCAATGAAAACTTGAACTCAGTAGTAGGAACTCAGAGAGAATTTAGACATTATTCCCCAAGATACAATAACAAGTCTAGACTATAAGAAATTATATTTCGGAAAACCATGTGCATTTAATTAAAAGCTTTGGCACATAGATCCAATAACAATTTCAGATCTTGCACCAATAAAAGATAAGATAACAATAACGAAGTAAAAATAAGAGACTGGTGCTTTCCCAACTATCTGTTAAAAAGAGGGGAGTTTAAGGAATGGGTAGTGGCAATTATTTGAGAGTTACTGGGGAAGTAGTAATATCTTCAGAACTTATAGCTAGTGAGTGGGATAAAATGAAAATTGAGTTTTAAAATAGGGTAGAAATAACAAAAAAGAGATATGGTTAAGAAATAATATGAATTATTTAGAGGGCTGAGAAAGGTTAGAGTATTGCAGGATAAGAGGAATCTCACTGAACAAGAAGAGGTGCAATTTATAGAGTGCTAAAGAGAAAATAAGGGAGTATTTGGACAATATGCATGAGTTTAAAAAGATTGATATTAAGTAACTATTTTGTGATAAGAACCCCAGAGCACAAAAACTTGTAACAAGCACAGTGACTTAGGCAATAGAAAGTAGAAAGCATTGTTGCCAAACGTAGGGAGCCTATAACAGGAAAAATAACCAGAAAATAATGTAGAGGCATTTGAGATATTTTGGAAATTTTATGAAAGTGTGTATAAAGTATAGAACTATAGGAATCAAGAAAGAGCTCGAATGGAAATATTTATGGAAGACTTATGCCAATGTTAGAGGCTGATGAGGCTCAACACCTAACAGTTAACATAGGAGAAAATGAGATAAAAATGGTGATGTATAATCAATCTGCAGGAAAGGTTCCAGGAAACAGATGGTATTCCTGTGGAAGTTTGGAAGTTAGGTTGGAAGAAAGTGAAAAATACCTGGAAGGTTTTAACAGTATTTTAAAAGGAGGGGAAGCACCAACATTGTGGAAGAAAGCTGTGATGGCTGTAATACCTAAAGATAGTACAGATCCATCAGATCCAGCATCATATAGACCCATTTTAATTGTAAACCACTATTATAAAAGTGTTTATGTCTATATTAGCTAAAAGAGTGGCAAATGTGTTGATAAAATTGATATATATGACTCAATGTGGTTTTGTGGAATGGAGGCAAACGTTTTACAACATCAGTAGAAGAATGATGACACAGAGTGAAGAAAACTGTAAAAACGTACCACTGTTGTTGCTGAGTCTTGATGCAGAGAAAGCATTTGACATAAGCTGAGATTTTATGAGTAGGACAATTGAAGCATTTGCATTTCCTGACACAGTTATAAAGTTAATTAGCAGGATATATGAAAGCTTGGAGGCAAAAATTAAAGTGGAAAGGTTTCTCTTTCATAAGTTTTGCCTGAGCAGAGGAACCAAGCATGGGTCGTCTCTTTCAGTTTTGTTATTTGCTTTATATTTAGAGCCATTGGCAAAGAAAATAAGGGAGTCAGAAAGTCAAGGATACAATTGGTTTGGTAATGAACAAAAGTTGACTATATTTGTAGATGATATTATTTTGTATCTAATAAATCCAGACAAGGAAATCTCGGTGTTGTGGAACATTTTGAGACAGTTTCCAGTCTCTTTGGGATATAAAATTAATGAACATATAACAAAGGCTATAGCTGTACATTAAGTACCACACATGAATTGGTTCAGCAATACTTATATTTATGGGGACATGATAAGATGAAGTATTTATGAGTGTAGATTAAAAAGGCTTCTGTCATGGCAGCTAAGGATATGTGGGAAAAGACAAAAAAAGATAATATAAACATTGAAAACCTTGAAGTTCTTCTTTATGTATATGGATAGTAAAGATACAAGCAGTGAACATGTTTTTAGTCCCTTTAGTTTTATATACACGTCAGGCATATTTTTATCAACCAGAGGTGACGTTGTGAGCAATAATTAATAAAGAGTTGAAGGAATTTAACTGGGTGGGGAAGAGGACAAGGGTTAAGTGGGTTGAGTTGATCCTTCCAATAGAACAAGGTGGTTCAGGATTATCTGATTTGAATTGACATTTTAGAGCTACATAGTTAAGCCTCATATACATAACAGAAGCAGAAAGGTATAATTGAAAGTGAAAAGCTATGATGATGAAGCATGTGGGAAATTCAATAATAGAATGATTTTGAATGCAGACACCTAAGGAGAATAACAACAGCTGTACAGAATATTATATTCATAAAGTAGCAGAATGTATTTTAAGAATTAAGCCAACACAAGAATGGAGAAAGGAGATTTTGCAAATAAGGATGACTCCAAGTAGAGGTACAGAGAATAGGCAAGGGGGGCTGGAATTTCCTGGAGACAACTGGCAAAGGAATCAATGTACTGGGAGCAAATAACTAGAAAGGGGAAGGTAAAAGAATGGGATAAGGTCAAGATGACATTTGGACTGCATGCTAGAGACGGAAGAGAGATGGGATAAGAAATTTACATGGGAACAATGAGAGAACATTTGTATTGCCCCCAAATATGCAACAAAGTCTAGAAGGTTCAGGATTTTTGCTTGGAAATGTTTGCATATGTATTTTATACCCCAAGCAGACTGCAAAGAAATTTTCCTCTGATACATGGCAAATGGAGGTGTGGCATGCTAGAAAGAGGTAACTGGCAACATATGTTCTTGTATTGTAATAATTTAGCAGACTTTACAAATTCCCTAAAGAGTATGCTGTCAGAAATATTTGGTGAGCAAATGGGTGAATCTAAGGAAATGATTTTTGAGCAGGGACACAGGATCTGAATTGCCTACACATAGTAACACTTTGTTAAGTTTAGTTTTGGTGGCTGCCAAAAAGCAATTTCTAGAAAATGGAAATTAAAACCTAAACCATCTGCATTTGAAGCACTGAATATTGTAAATGAGATAAAAGAAGTGGAAGTGGGATCTTTAGAAAAGGAAAGCAGTAAATTATATAGAAATAATTGGGACTTTTGGGGACAATACATGCAGAATAATGTTCAGGAGGAGAAGGAATGAGGTTTAAGAGAAGGTAGGAATTGATCAATTTGTGTAGTGTTGGACTAATGTTAGTTATAAAAATGAAAACATGATGCATAATGTATGTAACTGGAAACATGTTAATATGGTATGTTTTCTTTTATATTAAAGTATGTTTGCCTATATCTTAAGCAATAATTTAGTAAAGGTGTTAAAGAAAAGAAAAGAATCATGAAAATTGTAAAGTCTTAGATGGCTACAGCCAGGGATACTGCAACAGAGACAGACACTACTAGGAATTGAATACCACAAGTGTTGAGTCTGGAAGTGGCTTGGAGATGCTTTAAAAACCAATGGCCATCAAGAAGAAGAAGAAAAGGTATATGTGGTACAAAGATAGCACCACAGCCAGGTGCTGCATCAGAAAAGACTGAACTATAATTCTAGGCTAGACCATACAAGGAAGGTATGAAAGGGGATGTAGGATGAAGATATACACTACAGCTAGATATGACTTTTAGTTAATATGGTAACAGAATCTAGATTACTGTGATGAAAAAAAATTAGCCAAAGGAAATTACCATACTTTGCTAGAAAAATACATGATGTGACTAAAAAAGTGCATATGCTACCAAGCAACACTGTACTCTTCATTTAAAGAAAAGGAAGGTTGTAAGAATAAAAAAAAAACACTCAAAGGATGAGATGGGCCTAAAGTCTAAGTAAAAACACCCAACAGCTGGCATAAATGTCATTCAGGTAGGGGATTCTTTTTCTACAGGCCTGCTAACAATGACTGAAGTAGATGCAAATGAACATGTAAATCAACAAATATACCTAGCAGTAGACTAGACAGATAAAGTGTTAGATAGTCTCATCAAAAAACCAACAATCAAGACAGACTGGAACAAAATGGCCATAATGCACAAAGCCATGGTAGAAATGTCATAACAAAGGATGTCAGAAAAGAATGAAGGCAGAAGACTGACTTGGCTGCAGTGAGTTCTTACCAGAAAATTGGAGAAATGAGTTACAGTATATGCCTGAGCAGCTGATGAAATGGAAAATATGGAGACAATCGAATGACTCTGACAGGTGTGCAGAACAGAGGGATTAGGGAATTACACATACCACCTTTATAGAACTGCACTGATGGATTACAGAATTGTCCCTATAGATGTTATATTAATATTTACTTGCACAAAGGATCAATGGATGTGGAAAGGGAAGTCTCCAGATAAAGAAGGTAAGTAACACAAAGAGCATAGCAGACACATAAAGATCTCAGTACAAAAGTGTAGAATATCTTATCTCTCATCTAAAGGATAACTTGTACTGCTCAAAGGTATGAGGAGGAACAGGAAGCAAAAGAAGGGACACTGAAACAAATGTTAGGCTAGACAGTGTTAATAACACAATAACTAGCTGATAAAACAAAGGAAAATACACTTCAAAATGGTGCCAAAAGAAGCATGGAGGGTAACTAAGCAAACATCTGTTCTGACAGGAAAATTCTCAAAAAATGAAAGGTAGCAAACTAACCTTGAATTTTGATGTAGGTCCAAAAATAAATGAAAACATCCACTAGAACTAAAGAAAAATAACTACATAGCCACAAACCATTTTTCAGATCTGCTGACTGCTACACTCCTCAGCAGATCTGGAGATGGGCCTTCAAGCGGTGTACATGACAGATGAAAAAATGAATAAGCATAGTAATCAGTCTAGTTCCAACCTTACCACCATGAGTGTTGAGGAAAAAAATAAAAAAAACAAAGAAACTAGTGGTTTTAAAACTTCGCTGATGAGCTCATTCACAGTAATTTCCAAAAAATCATGAAACCCAGGTAGTGTTCCAAAGCAACAAGCCTTTATTCATCACAGACAAGTGATCCTCAGTAACAAAAAAATCAGAAATATTTAACAATGTTAAACATATCAGCTTTTATGTACTTAAAAGTAGTTGTGAAAAATGTATGTATTGTTTAATTTTAAACCAACCTAATCAAGGCAAACAATATAAACAGGGCCATAAAAGTGCATTTTAGAACAAGTACCCACCCCCACACACTACTACTGATTATATCAAACTAAATCCTACTTAAGGAAAACACTATCTATTTGCAACCCACATTCCAAAATCAGTTATTAAAAAAAGCATAATATATACATAAAAAGACTTTTAACTAAAATCGCTTTTGGCTACCTAATGCAATAAAGCTTTCATCAAGTCTGTGACAAGAACTAAAATAAAAAAAAAAAAAAAACACATAGCTATCTAACCATAAACATAATCTTAACTAGAACACTATAAATATAAAAATACATCTTTTTAATAATATCATCTAGTAATGCATCCATGTGTTTTAGTGTAATTAAAAAACTAAGTAATTTAGCAGCTCAGAAGCAAAAAAAAAAAAAGATGACAGTTTTCATGTTTACAGTCCCAAAACATGTTTATACAATGAAAACTAATAAAAAAGCATGCAAAAAGTGCAGAAAACAGTGGATGAAATAAACTAGTCATGTTTCGTTGTTTCAATTCATTCAGTTGGTTTGGTTTGTTGCCACGGACAGTTGTTAGAACCAGCAGTTTTCATGGAAGTGGAAGGAGACACTAGTTCGAGCAATTCAGCGATGGTGATTATCACCAATATGGTTAATAAACTTAGCGAACGGATAGATGTGTTATCCCAACGTTTGGATGGTTTTCCAGCAGTCAAAGGAAGCGCTGCCACTTTGGTAGATGGAGGTCTTGGGGTAGCGTTACCACCTGAGGTGACTGCGGCCACCAGGGAAGGGTCGAATGACCGAGGGGACAGCGGAAGTGTCAGGGTGTCTGATTTAGAGGCACCAATGCACATTAGACCTTCTGCTGAACAAGCTGTTGCTGGCACATCTAAAGGAGGAGTACCAGATCCACTCAACGTTACAGCTTGGTTGAATGAACATCTTCCGACTTTCGAGAAAGTCAGTGAAACTACGGGTACGATTCCAGGGGTAATTGAGACTTCACTTGTGGACTCTTTGAAAACATTGGACCACAAATCTCTAAAGGTAAAAAAACTCCAGTTAGAGATTTCTTATTTTAATGAGTGCAAGAAGGTGGGGGTGGTGCCAAAGGGCTTACGCTCCTGGCAGTACCCCACTGGGTTGATTGCTGGTTCAGAGTTCCATGTTGAATTAATTAAGTTGTTCGACAGGCACGGACACGAGTTGATGGACTTAATGGTTAAGTTTTATCAGAAGCACATAGACCAGTTGAGTGTCGAAATTAAAAGTTTGGATAAGACTATCAAGGCACATGTTGACTTTAATAGGTACAATTTTGAGTACAAACGAATTTTTTTAACGATAGATCAACAAATATCTCGCAATTTAGAAATGAAAATGAAAAAGTTGAAAAGGGACATTGATGCATATAATAAGCATGTTGCTTATCCATCTCCCCCTCAATCTCAGGTTGTTTATGCCGAAACTGGGGCGTTTGTCCATAAGGTTAATGGTGGTATGGGACAGCCACCTAACCTTAACAGTCCTGTTACTAGTGGAGAAGTGGAAGATGTTGTGGATTTAGAAGATCCAGTTAATGGCACGATTCGGGACGAGGCTAATGCCTGACCTTCGTCGTCTTTTTCCCCAAATTAAGGACAGAACCACCAGAGGTTTTACAACACGAGAAGTCACTTCAAGAACAGGACCAAGAGGTCCTATCAGAAGTGAATAGAAGATTGAAACTCAACACCATTAGTAATAGTACTGGAGACTTCTTTGTATACAACTACTCAAGTTTTTCAGTGTCTACTGAGACAGCAGACTTGTTTTCTAAGGGTCTCACTTATGTGCCATGGAGACATTTTAATTTAGTGCACACTCTTTTGGACTTGAAACTATTCGTTCGGAAGTTAAATTTGTAGCAGTAGTTTAGATGAGAGGACGTTGAGAGTCCCGAGTACATTCAACCCTCCCATACACCCTTTACTATTTCTGTTTGAACACCTTTGTGAAATTGAAATTAGAAATTTGTCTAGCAGCCACTTGTCGTTTCCAAACAAGAACATGACTGATGACGAGTTAGGCCTGTTGGGCACTTTAAAGAGCCTATCTGTCAGGATTTTAAAGCCTGACAAATGGGGTGGTTTAGTACTGATGGATACTTGTGATTATGAGAGTCTCCTTACTCACATGTTAATGCAGGATGCTTATGCAACGTCCAGTGTCAATGAACTTAATACTGCTTATAGACGCATTCATGTTTTTTTGAATGATTTATTTGTGGAGAATGTGATTGAACAGGATGTTTTGAACTATTTGACTGTTTTGTCTCCTAGGATTCCATCAGCGTTTGGTCTGCCTAAGATCCACAAAGATGTTTTGGATCCTCCTATGAGACTATCAGTTAACGCTAGCAGTTCTATCACTTACCCGCTAGCTAAATTTGTTGACAACATTTTGAAGAAGAGATACAAATCTGTAGGGATTCTTGGGCTTTTTTGAAAGCCATAAACGCTATGGAATACAAGAGTGGGCATAGGTTTTTGATGATAGATGTAAAGGACCTTTATACATCCATTCCACACGATATGGGCATTGACTGGGTTACTGACTGTTTGTTGTATCACAAGGCTAGTAGTAGTGAAATCAGATTGGTACAGGAACTTTTGGACCTCATTTTGAAGTATAACTTTGTAGCCTTTGGAGGTGAGATTTTTTTACAAAAAACTGGAGTAGCTATGGGCTCACCGGTGGGGGCAAGTTTCGCCAATTTAGTGATGGTTGAATGGGAACATCGATTTGTTTTCAACCACCAAGTGGGCCTGTTAAAAATTGATTTCTACACCAGATTTTTAGATGACATCTTTATTTTGTCGGAAGGTACCCACACTGATGTGGAGACCTTCATGAATCACCTCAACTCTAGTACAGCCTTTTTAAACTTCACTTTTGCAGAGTTGGACTCCAGAATTTCTTATCTGGATGTCGACCTGCATAAGGATGTGTCTGTTGGTGCTTTCAAGGCCAACATTTTTCGGAAAAGTTCCTACTCTAACACCATGTTACATTACACCAGTGCACACCCTAGTCACCAAAAAAGAGGGGTATTAAGGGGCCAATTGGTGCGTGCCGCCCGGATGGTGACTGATCATCGATCTTTTTTAGAGGAATGTGAATTCATTAAGGGGCTATTCCTTCATAGAGGTTATCCAGTTAAGTTTATACAGGAATTGGTCAGTGAGGTCCAATTTAAAAGAGAGGGGGGAATTTATAAGCCCATTTTACATCGTAAGCCGAATGACATGTTACAAACTGAACAGGTACCACCTGTAGGGGTGGAGACCATGTCAGCAAACAAAAAGGTCGATTTTGCTATCTCTTTTATCACTATGTTCAGTGCTGAGACTAGCTTAATCAGAGAAATTCTTGTCAAGAATTGGAGCATTTTTATGTGTGATGATTCCCTCCAGGGTAAGTTGGGTCACTTGCCCAGATTTATATATAGGAGAGGGGACAACCTTAAACGTTTATTGGAAACCAAGTATGACACCCGAGTTAGGCTTAAAGGCACTTTTAAGTGTGAGAGTTGTAACATGTGCAGGTACATTGCCACTGGTTCAAAGTTTAAAATAAGTGGAACCAGTTATCAGACTATGGGAAGATTCAATTGTAAATCTCGTTAAGTGGTTTATTTAGCCTGCTGTCAGTCTTGCCCAGTGTTTTACGTGGGCAAGACTGACAGAGGTTTTAACGAAAGAATTTATGAACACATATACAGCATCAAGAAGAAGAAGTTTGAAAATGCATTGGCAAAGCACGTGAATGACAGCCCTCAACACAGTTTTACATTTAGGGTGTTAGGACAGGTATCTTTTGACATTAGAGGGGGTCCTTTACAGCTACTGCTTGAGCGTTTAGAACTGCTTTGGCAGTTAAAACTTTGTTCTTATAGGTGGCCGGGGCTTAATGACAGAGTCAGTTTAGCTTGTATTTTGAAACTAAGGAGTTTGCAAAGGTGAAATTTGTCATTCAACATTTTTAAAGTTGATGTATTTATTTTTATTTTTATTTTTACTTCTTCGTTTTTGGTTTCATTATTATTCATGTTTAGCGACTTGACATGCTAATATTTCTTTGTAGTGTCAGTTTTTACAGAGTTGTCTATTTTTAGTATTTCAGTATTTACACAAACAAGTTTTTGACATTCTTGTATGTAGTAGAACTTTAAGAGTTTTACAGAACACTCCCCACCAATGATGTTAGGTGCTTCCCGACAGCTGTTTGGTCCTTTTAAATGCAACACGTGACATTTCAATTAAGTATAAAAAGGTTTTGTTATTTCTTTGTTGTTTGATGTCAGTCTGAAGAAGTTCAGTGATTTTTGAACGAAAAGTGGATGTTAATTAAACACTTTACATTTTATTTTACTGCTTGGTTCCTCTGTCGTGGAATTTTGGTGTTTTTTTGAGTTTGTTGCTGTTTTTTCGTTGTTCCAGTTCATTCAATGTATAAAAGTGTGCAGGACAGGTGTGTGCATGAATTTCCACCAGTATGGTACATGGGGAAATTATACAAATACTACATGGTAATAGCTGCATGAAAAAATGTGTGCTTTGAATTTACCTTTTAAATCTTTGGTGTGATGCAATAAATCTAATCAAAGCAGAATTGAGAGTAAAGTAACTAAACATATACACATTTATACACATTCTACACATAATTTTTGTTATTATTTAGTACATTTTTATTACTAAAAACATTTCCTCAAAAAATCCCTAAAAACCTTTACAAATTGTGTACCAGAAGTTCTGAAAGATTTTTTCTGTCAAGACAGTACCTGAGTTGTCTGTGGGCATCTAAGATATGAAGTATCCTTTCTGCCTCATTTTGGGGTTCAGGAAACAACATGTGGAGATGGATAGCTTAGCTTTAAATAGACTTGGATACCACTTACATTCCTGATGTATGCTAGAGTAAAGACCACAAGGCCCTTATAAGCCTAGCTTTTCAACCCAAATGTGACGCACAAGTATGATTTTTATAGGAGGTGATTACTAACTTCTTCTGTCCATCAGAGACATAGGCACCAGACCAGGGGTGCATTTCTGATTTCCCATCTATTTGTATAAGTTGTGCTTAAATAGGGTCAGAGAGGAACTGTGCTTCACATACATGTGGGAGCCTGTTCCAGAGACATAGCTCTGTCTCCAACATGTCCTATTTATGTCACAAGCAAAATTTCGATCTAGTAGCTCTCATGCTGTTTGTTTTGAGGATGTGCAAAATATTCATCAAAACAGGGTCCAGGTATGCCTTGTTTGCAAGGCAAAGATCAGTAGTCTGTATGATACTGAGTAAAGAGACAGGGCTTTGACGCAATCAGCATATGGCATTGCGTTTATTCCCTGTATTCTTTTTGTAAGGAACCTTTGTGGATATTCGAGTTGATGCATGTGTCTGGTCAGGTACATACGGAAGGTGGCATTATACACTATGATGGGTCTGATGAGGGCTAAGTACAGTGGTACAGTGACCTCACTGGACCTAGATTCCATATCCTTACTTATAAGCTGAGCAACACAGAAGGATTTTCTTACTATCTTTTCCACATGTTGGTCAAAGGCTAGGTTAGTCTCTGCATGAGGTCCCAGATCCCTGACTAGTGAATCAACTTTTAGGGGTGTTTTATTGATGAAGTAGTTACCCAAGGTGCCCAGGTTCCCAAAAGGTACTATAATGCATTTATTGGTACTGAGTTTTAAGCCAGGGCTTTGGCACCAAGCATTTGTCTGTATTAGATCTTACTGAAGGGTGTTCTTGTCTTGGAGGGATTCAGTGACTTCTCCCAGTTAGCAGTCATCTGCGAACTTGGTCAGTCAGTGGCCTTTGACATTGCCTTTAACTTCCAAGAAGTAGACGCCAAAAGAGGAGCAAGCACAGCATAGAACCCTGAAGGATTCCACTGGTGACAGGCCTCTTTGTAAAGGTGGCCTCACTGATCCTAATGTCTTGAATCCTACCTGTGAGCCGGCTAGCTATCCAGCATGTTATAAAATGGTTTATGCCTAGTCCCATAAGTTTGTTGACAATGCCCAAGTGGGATAGTGTATAAAATGCTTTATCCAGATCTAGGTAGGCAGTATGCACCACCTTCCCCTCATCCATTGAATTAGTGACATTTTCAAAAAAATCCACCAGGTTCAGTAAGCATGACTTTCCTTTGACAAAGAAAGACTAGATGGATCTAGTATCTGCAGGTCAACTGTGTCCTTGTTGATAGTTTTCATGATACTTCATTATATGGCTTTGCAAATAAGGCTAGTCAGACTAATGGGTCTGTAGTTTCCAGGATCTGTCCTCCCTTATGAAAGGTTATGGCCACTGCAGTCCTCCATTATCGTGGTACAAAACCTGTTTTTAAGACTTTAATTAAATAGTGTCTCCAGGGGTCCTGATAACTTACATTTTAGACTGTTCAGGAGATGTCCCAGGATGTTAGGGATGTTATCAGGACCCACTGAGGCTGTGTTCTTGATTTTAGTGAGTGCAGCCAATACATGCTGCTTAGTTATATACTTGGTGGGGTTATGTTTGAGGGTATTTCTTGGGGGATGGCCGGGGAGAGATGGGGGTAAAGCTAGAACTGAATTTGTCTGGTAATATGTTCGTTGTCTCTCCCGGCTTGGTGAATGTGGCATCATTAACTACCAGTTTATCACATTGCTGTGTGCTGCCCTTGAGGTTTCTGACATAGCTGAAGAAGGTTATTTTTCACTTGGGAGGCTAGCTTAACCTCAAAGTTGTCGTTGTTTGACCTAATTAGCCCTCAGTTGCCCAATTTGTTTGATAGTTACCATATTTTTTCCTTTTGCTGCATATCCTCTTTAATTTGGTATGCCACCGGGGTGGTTAGTTTCTGGAGCAAGTTCTGGGCTTACTTCTGGTAGGTACAGCAGTCTCTATGCAGTATGGAGTTTCGGAGAGCAATTCAGATTAGGCTGCTGTGCTCTCAAGGTTTGGAGGGGAATTCCAGTTAAGCAACTAATTGATATCTTCTCCTTGTTCAGCCTGGTTAGAGGGGCATCAGTATGTCTAACAATGGAGTCTCCTATGTGTTTGCTTGCCTTAGGGGCTTAGTATTTCAGGCAACATTGAGAGTGACTTTATGTATGGTTTTAGGTGGTTTTCTTTTTTGAGTGTCTTTGGGCTTCCTGAAACATAGCTTTACCAACAGGCAGTCTGGGTGATCTTTGCTGTTTAGGAATATTGCTTTTAGGTGTATTAGTATACATTAGACTATGTGTATGCTGTGAGAGATGGGTGTTATGTGCATGGTTTCAACAATCTGATGTGTGCTTGTATGTGAAAGTTTAGCCTCCAGCATCATTGTGTAATACACCTCTCACATACTGTGTCTGTTTTTTTAATGATTAAGTGGTTGTCTGTAAACATGAGACAATTGTTACATTGTCTCAAGATGCACAATTCTACCAAGCTGGCTACGGAGAAGTTAGGAGATTGCATACCCATGCTGTCCAGTCCCTTGATTGGTTAACTACAAGGGGTGGTGTATTGGGGTTAGAGTGCTAGTACAAGAAGTGCTTTGTGGATGCAGACTAATAACCCTGCTTTATTGGGGCAGATTATGCTAAGCAGTACTAAATTTTACTAACTTTAATGTTTACCCAATACTGAATTCTACTAAATGTATAGGCATTGCCACTTGACTCACAACTAGCTGCTCTAAAAGTGTTGGCTTAGTCAAAAAAGAAGGATCAGTTCTTAAGGAAACCCTGCCTCTGTGCAAAATGAGATAAAGATGGCCAAACATAAGAGCTTGCAACTCAGATACTCTTCTTGTAGAGGTCAGAGCAACCAACAAAACTGCTTTCCAAGTAAAGATCCTCAACTCATCCAGATGAACTGCTTCAAAGGAAGAAAGTGTTAGCATCTCTAACAAAAAATTAAGGCCCCAAGGATGATTCACCAGTTTTCTTGTAGCTCTCTTATGCAAAATCCCTTTCAAAATCTTTTTGACATGGGAATGCCTTGAAAGATGGGGATCCATGGGCAAACATGCTAAAATGTCTGACAAATTAACCTTGACAGAGGAATAAGACAGACCACAGGAAATTAACTCATACTAATATTGCAAAACCAGAGAAACAGTAGCCCTGAATAGGTGCTAGTTATGTTGTTGGCAACAAATAGAAAACCTTTTCTGTTTACTAATATATGATTTTCCAGTAGCAGGCTTTCTTGCATCCATTAGTACCTGCTGCATGTCCTCAATAAATAGGTGTCTAAAATGTATTAAGACCCTACCATCTAGGCAGTCAACTTAAGTTGTTTGGGGTTGGACTGTATCAAACACCCATGTTCTTGTGTGAGCATATCCAGTCTGTGAGGAAGCTTGTGGCAATTACTTCTGGTCAATTCTAAATGAAGGGTGAGCCACTGTTATCTAGACCAAAAGAGAGTCACCACAGTTATCTTGGAGGATTCCCTCTGAATCTTCAGAGGTACACTAGATATTAGTGGAAAGGGTTGAAAAGCACACAGGAACATTCCTGTGAAAGGAATAAAAAAGAAACGGTGTCTGTCATTGTGGTGTCATGCAGCAGAGTTTTTCCATTTGATTGTTCTATGAGAAGACAACAAGGTCTACTTGATGATTTCCCCACAGAAGGAGCAAATCTTGGAAGACCGCAGATCTAGTTTCCATTTGTGAGGGCCTGCCTTTGTCCTTCTCAGCTCGTCTGCTACACAGTTTGCTCTGACTGAGTGTAGGAAGCCTGAACAGTGAGACTGAACTGAAAAGCTTATATCCCATGCTAACAAGGCTAGTCTGCATAAGGGTAAGACCTGGTTCCCCCTTGCTTGTTTATGTACCACATCACCATGGCATTGTGCATAACAACTTGTTGGAAAAATGTGAATACCATGTACTCTGCATAGTGCTATAACTGGAGTTAAGACACTTTGTGAACACTCTTGGAGTGGTGGATAGCTCAATGGGTAAGGACGACAACTGATAATGTTATTCAGACAAATAATAAAACTTAATAAACTAAAGTCTGGATGGATAGGAATGTGATGGCAAGCATCTTTTAAATCTAAGGTTACCAAAAAACTCAAATGAGGAAGAAGGGGATAAAAGTGCAGTGAAAGCATTTTGAATTTGGCCACTATACCAATGTTATCTAGGAAAGAAAGGACCAGATCTGGTCTCCAGTCATTTTCTTTCTTTGGCACCAAAAACATTTTAAATAAAAACCTCTCTTACCCACTGGGAAGAAGGAAATGTTTCTATTGCCTCCTGGACAAGCATGTACTGTAGTGCAGAAGAGAACACAGAGATTTGGTCTTGTGGAAATAGAATAATTCCCTGGAAAGTAGGAATTTCTTCCCACTGCAGTCTGTACCCCTGCTGTATCAGTCTTAGAACCCATTTGTCTGAAACAATCTGTTACCAAAGAGAAAAACTGAGATTCAAACTTTCTGTAAGGTCCCTTACATAGTCATCCTGACTTACTTGACTGGCCTTTGTTTTGTTTTTTTTGGGGGGGGGGGTTCCTGCTTTCTTTTTGGGTCCTCCCTGCCATTGTTTTTTAAACGTCTACTTACCAGCATTTTGCTGAGACTGGAAAATTTTGAGAAGAAGGGCTGAAAAAACTTGAGAGATTCCCTGTATCTGCTTACCACTCTCATCACATTTTTGATAACCTCTGCAGTACAGGGACCAAAAACTAAATCTTTATCCGAAGGTGGATTTGAAATCTCATTTTTTTTAAATCCCCTGGGAGGTTTTGTGAACACAGCCTGGCAAACCTCCTCAAAACAGTACTAGTGGCAACAGCCCTGGATGTGGCATCTACAGAGTCATAGACACACTCTAAACAATTAGTAGTGACTAAATTACACAAAGCAGTTTTTTTGTCACTTTCACAGTTTTTCAGAATAAACCTTAACATACCATCAGGACAGTTCACAATTCTAAAAATTAAAGTTGCAGAAGCATACATTTTTTTGCCAAAAGTATGAATTGTTTTATCATTGTTGTCAGAGGGAGAAGGATTAGAATTAATAAAATGCTTGGCAGCAGCTGGATTGACTAAAGCTATAGCTGCTGCGTCAGGGCTGAGATGAGTTTATGGAAATTTGAAAGACTGAGAAACTTTGTACATTCTGCTTTTTTAGTTGCAGCAGGCTGGCTATCAGTGAAACCACAGGCTATGACAAACACATCTCCCAGTGTTGGCAGTACTAGGGAAAGGGAGGAGGTTCAGGGAATTCCTGTTGTAATATTTCATAGTATTCTCTGAGGGACTGAGAAACTTCAGTGTTCTCCAAGTCAAAATAGTGGAAAATTCTGTAAACAGTCTCAGAGAAAGATAATACTTGACAGGGAGATTCAGATAACATGCTCTTCTCTGAATCTGAGTCAGAAATCTAGGGAGAAAAACCTGCATCTGTCCCTTCAGATTTCTCTCCAGACTCAATTTATTGAATCTTGTTGGGAAAAGAGGAATCCATTTTTTTTACCAGAAACCACCCAATAAGAAGTTGTCAGTAGACTGTACAAAACCCTGAACCAGACATAATAAAATACTCATGCCCAGTGTAACTGGACTAGGAGAAGATATATGTTAAGTTTCCTGTGTTTATTTTTGACAGAAAAATTAGGTCAGACAGGATATTTAATGACAACAACTTCCCCAGAGATGGGCACAACACTCTGGTTAAGCAGGGACACCTTCACTGCCCCTTCTCCCAGCACCAGCAAAAGTGGCTCTTTCTTGCCCACTAAAGGGACCCCAAGAGCCACAGAGGATGTGGCTAACCCATGGTCCATAGTAGCTGCATGGGCAACACCAGAGGGATCCAGGGAAAAAAAGGAGTGCTCTGAGGAACTAGCTTTGGCCACAGCAGAGTCACCCACCTGCGGCTTAGGCAAACTGATAGCCTGCTGTCATGGCAAATGCAATTTAGTTAACTTTTTCTTTTTGTGGCTGAAAGACGACCCAGCTGTGGGGCTGGTAGTTTGTTCCATGGTCGAGCTGAAAATGGTGCCTCTTTCCCATTGAAACTAAGCAGCAACAGCTGGTAAAATTTCAAAAGTAGTATATAGATATTCTTCCCAACAAAAAACAGTAAAAAGCACTCTAATACACTTTACTAGCTCCAACAAATAATTTAAACACAGTTTCTCCACAGAAAAAATGCTTTTAGAATGTTTAAGTCAACTTTTAAACTACCAAACACATAAGTGCTGTCCCATTTAAAAGAACAGCAAAGTGGAGTGAAAGTTAATAAAAACAATACTACTAGCTTAAAAAGTACTTTCCCACACAGAAAAGTAAAATAAAACATTAAAAATAATATGTTGAAGGTTTTAACCCAAAGGTAACTTATCTGCCCAGCAATGGAACCGCACAAGCCAACCACTGATCCTTTGAAGCACAGACAGTAGTATTTTATTTGATTGCAGGAAAGCTCTGATGAGCTTGGCTCCAAAACCCGTCATTTTACTTAACTCAGCTCAAGCTGACTAATGGTTTGGGGACATGGAAGCTTAGTAGCTTAGACTACTGCAGCACTAATCAATATGAAGACCGACTACATGCCAGTGTTATATTTTAGGTGAATGTATGAATCAGATCAACTTTGATATTACTGGATTCAAACTCCACTTTACTGAGGGTAAGAACTGACCACATCCCAGTATAGTGAAAACATTACTTTTTTCTTATAAAGTCCATGTTTTTTGGGGATACGTGCTTACATTGTGTTTGCTTTTACCAGGAATTCCAGGTGGTCTAGCCCCGATGAGATAAACTGCACCCCCAACTCCCTTTCACTAGCATTTGAAGCAGATGATATTTTATACTCTGGTTGTTGTGGCCAAAGCTAATTTTTTTGTGTTTTTCTGTACTGAATCACAGTTGTTATTTTCTTACCTACTTGAGCAACCTTTGTTAGTCTTTCCTTAGAATCAGCTTCAGTTCTCCACTATTACATCTGTGTGTCACCTGCATAGATGCTGTTCCTTTTTTGTATTGCCTCAGATGTGGCTACTTCTATCTTAGCATGACAACCTGACCTCCCTTTCCTAACTGAAGACCAAAGCAGAGTCATATTTTCATAGGATCATAGGAAGTTACTAGGCTATTGGCCCTGAGGCCCTTATAAGCCTAACCAAGAGTTTAGCCCATGTTTAACCAAGTCAGCATCTGGTGTCCCAGTCTAGCAGGGACACAGGTGGAATCCCAGGGCTGTATTGTCTGTGGAACCCCCCCCCCCTCCCCACCCAACAAACTTTAATTTTTACTTCCAATCTCTCATATATCCTCTTAATCAACCTTATAATTTTATTAGGAAATGCAAATGTTTCCATTGCCCTACTCATAAAATCACAGTTTACTGTATCAAACGCCTTCCCTTCATCAATACCCACCAACAATAGTGAAATTTTCATACATTCTGCTTCCTTCTGGATCATCATTCTTCTAGTAATGGTATCAACTCAACTGTTAGCCTCTCCTCCCCAAAAAAACATTGATTCATATCTGTCAATTTTTGCCTCACCTTTGCCATTCTTTTAGCCATTATAGACATAAACCATTTATAAATAGAAGTTATGTACTCACCATAATGTTCCATCTGAGTAGATACTTCATTTGTCTGCAACCTGTGGGGTGTCGGATCCGACCTCGGATCCGATCCGGCAGCTTTCCAAGCTCCAAGATCCGAGCTCCTAGCTCCTCCCCCCTACCCATAATCCCCTAGTACCAACCACATTACCTCAGATCGTTTTTTTTGCCTCACCAACTCGAGACAGAAACCAACTCCAAAGATCAGAGAATTTTCCCGAGGTTCGGGGGATGGCAGGGGGGGGTCGGTTGCAGACAAATGAAGTATCTACTCAGATGGAACGTTATGGTGAGTACATAACTTCTATATCTGAAGTAGTTACTTCATTTGATCTGCAACCTGTGGGACAGAGTCCCCAGCTAACCTATAGAACCTGGGTGGTCCTTACAGAAGGATATTCCGAAGCACCACGGAGCCAAAAGAAGCCCTACTTCTGGAAAGGATATCCAGTTTGTAATGAGAAATGAAGGTATGAGATGAGGACCAGGTAGCTGCTGAACAAATATCGTCTACTGGAACCCTAGACCAAGAAGCTGTTGAGGTAGCTACAGATCTTGTGGAATGAGCACGGACGCCAACCGGAGCTGGCTTCCCAGATGAGGTGTATCCCATGATAATGCACTGACAGATCCAATTTGCTACAGTCACCTTAGTAATTGCCTTGCCCATGGCTGATTTTGCATAAGAAACAAACAACTGGTCCGACTTGCGAAACTCTTTAGTCCTGTGCAAGTAAAAACGCAGTTGTCTGTGTACATCCAATTTGTGCAATGCATATTCTCCTTTGTTGTGAAAATTTGGGAAAAATACAGGAAGATTTATTGATTGATTAATGTTTGATTCTGTAGCCACCTTAGGCAAGAAAGACGGGTTAGTCCTGAGGGACACTCTATCTTTGTGAAAAGTAAGGTACGGAGGTTTAATACACAGAGCTTGTAGTTCTGAAACTCTCTTGGCCGAAGTAATAGCCACTAAGAAAGCAGTTTTCCAAGACAAGAACTTTAACGGAACCGAGGCCTTGGCTCAAAAGGTGGTCTCGTTAAGGCTTGCAAGACCAGAGTGAGATCCCACGGGGGCACCACAGTCTTGACAGGTGGTTTCAAAAGAAAAACACCTCTTAAGAAGGTTTTGCACAACTTAGTAGATGCTAAGGAACCTATGCCGTCCCCCACATGAAAATGGGAGATGGCCACCAACTGCACTTTGACTGTAGAGGCACTTGCTCCCTGTCTAAAAAGCAGAGAAAGGAAGTCCAGAATAGTCGGAATAGGGACAGTAAAAGGGTCCAATTCTTTATCTTTGGCCCAGATGGAAAAACATTTCCATTTACTGTTGTAAAGTTTCCTGGTAGATGGTTTATGAGCCGCCACCAGAATGGCCTTAACGGGGGATGAGATACCGGGAGTCCTCGCCATTAATGGAACTGGATCAACCAAGCAGCAAGTTTGAGATTGACCAGGTTTGGGGTATGGCATCTCGCTGGGTGTGATATTAGGTCTGGACTGGGATCCAGAATCCATGGGGGAGCCACACAGTGAGACCGCAGAAAGGGGAACCAGATCTGTCGAGGCCAGAATGGGGCTATGAGGATAACTCTGCTCCCCAACCGACAGGCTTTCTGGATGAATTTCATCATAAGTGGGAGGGGGAGATAAGCATAAAGAAGTCCGGGAGGCCAAGCATGGACTAGAGCGTTTCTGGGGGTCTCCCCACTGGGGGGAACTATCACGAAGTACTCGCTGCATTTTGTGTTTAAAGGAGAAGCGAAAAGGTCGCAGTGAGGCTGACCCCATTTGTGGAAGATCTGCTTCGCAACAGATGGATTCAGAGACCACTCGTATGGAGTGAGGAACACTCGACTTAGCTTGTCCGCTAATATGTTGGACTGCCCCGGAATGTGCATTGATATCAGAAAGCGGTTGGTGGAAATCGCCCATTCCCACACTCTCATGGCTTCTCGACACAGGGGATAAGATGTGGTCCCTCCTTGTTTGTTTATATACCAGACTACTGACATGTTGTCCGTCTGGATTGCAATAGTCCCTATGGGAAGAAGGTCGTGGAGAGCTTGCAATGCTAAAAGCACCGCCCTCATCTCTAGGACGTTGATATGTAATGCGGTCTCTAGGGGAGTCCACGTGCCTTGAACGGATCTGCCTGAACATGACCCCCCCCCCCGAGGCAAGAAGCGTCCGTGGTCAACGTGGCTTTGGCAGGAGGAATTACAAAAGGTCTCCCTTCTCTGAGTTCCTGCACCTGTAACCACCACAGAAGGGAGTCCCTGCACACCCTGCTCAGGGGAATTGGCATGCATAATGGGTGGATCGACAGGGACCATTGGACTTGAAGGGTCCATTGTAAAATGCGCATTCGCAGACGAGCATGAAGAGAGAGACCAATCACTGCTGACATAGACCCCAGTGCCCTCAGGACTAATTCTGCTGGAGGAGCAGGGCTCCAAAGAAGAGCTAACACTTGGAATGACAAGTTGTTCAGCCTGACAGACGTTAGAACAACTTTGGAGATTTGTGTATCTAACCTGGCCCCTATGAATTCTAGGGCTTGTGTGGGGCACAGGCAGGATTTCTGCATGTTTACTGAGATGCCTAGGTTGTGGGCCAGAGACAGAGCATAATCTCTCGCCATACAGAGCTGATGCTTGTTGGTCGCGGTGAGGAGCCAGTCGTCTAGGTAAGGGAAGACCTGAATGCCCTGGAGTCTCAGGTGGGCTGCAACCACTGCCATGACCTTGGTGAACACTCTGGGGGCTGAGGTGAGGCCGAATGGAAGAACCCTGAATTGATAATGACTGGCTCCGAGCCGTAAGCGGAGAAACCTCCTGGATCGTTTGTCCATTAATATGTGGTAATACGCATCCTTGAGGTCTAGCGAGCACATCCAGTCGTTCTCCCGCAGCAGGGGGAGAATAGATTGGAGAGTGACCATCCGGAACTTTTCTTTGGGTATGAACAGGTTCAGGGCGGAAAGGTCTAAGATGGGTCTGAGGTCCCCCGTTTCCTTTGGCACCAAAAAGAACCTGGAGTAATAACCCAATCCGGACTGGTCTGGGGGGACGGGCTGGATGGCTCTTTTTCTTAGCAGCTTTGAAATTTCCAAAGCCGCTGCCTCCCTCTGATTGGGTAGGACATCGGGGAGGCGTTTGGATTTGGGGGGGGAAGGTTTATGAATGGAATCGAGTAACCTCTGGATATCATCCGGAGCACCCATCGATCCGTTGTAAGGGACTCCCAGTTTGACAGGTGCTCTGACAATCGCCCCCTGACTGCCTCCAGAGAGGGACAGTCAGGCAAGCCCTCAGGGCTGTTGCACGGGTCTGTCTGAGAAAGGTTCTCTAGACCCGAAATTACGCGGCCCCCTCTGCCTCTGGGCCGGTGTCCACCTTGTCCTCCTCTGCCCCTGGAGGACGAGTGGTCCGCAGCAGGATGGGATTGCTGAGACTTACGGAACCACAGCTTCTTTTGTCCCCTCTGATTCCTGGAGAAGGATCTTTGGGGATTAGAGAAGCGGACTCTGACTGCAGACAGCGTCTTCCCGTCCTTTTCGCTTTGGACCAGTGTATCGCGAACAGTTTTGCCAAACAAGGCAGAACCGTCAAAAGGGGCGTTCGCGAAGGACACCTTGAAGGGGTCCGTGAAGTCGCACAGACGGAGCCAGGAGAGACGTCGCAAGACGACCCCAGCTCCGCTAGCTCTAGCGGCTCCCTCCGTTGCATGGGAGGGAAGCCGCATAGAAGCATTTGAGATGGATTTTAGAGTAGCCATTCGAGTCTCAAAAACCTTTTTGTCTGGGACCGACATGGACTCTGGGGGGGCTGCAGCGTATTCCTTAATCAAGTCTCGCTGTAGCCTAATAGTATGTGCCATATAGTTCAGCGCCCTTATGGAAAAGGTCGCTGAAGCAAACATCCGCTTCCCAATCCGGTCAAGCGCTCGAGATTCCTTATCCGGTGGGTGAACCGAAGAACTCTCCTGTGCAAGTTCTTTTTTGGTGGCCGCCGCCACCAACATAGCATCAACGGGGGTTCCTTTGGCCCAAGACGGTCTATCTGTGGGTGGGCTGAGGACCTTATCGGGATGCCTTGGAATTGGCTCCACGGTGTCAGGCTCCTTCCAAGCCCTGGTGGTAATTAAGTCCACCAGGGGGTCAGCTGGAGGGGACACCCAGGAGGTAGATGGGCCTGCCTCAAAGGCCTCCAGGAACACGGACTCATCAAGGGAGGGCTTTTGGGCTGACCACTCCCCTCTAATACGCAACATTTCCATGATGTCTCCAAAGGAGACATCTTCAGGGGGTGACCTTGGGGAGCCCTCCGTATCATCTAAGTCCGTGTCTGTGGTAATGGACTCGGGGGAGTCCAGGTGCCTCCTTTTGCACCGATGTTTTCGAGGGACCTCCTCGGTGGGACTGTTCGAAGAGGGCTCGTCCACGGGTTGTTGTTCCTCAACGGGAACCAGCTGGAGGGCTTGGGCAGGCTGTCCAGATGGACGGATGATGGAAGACAGACCCTCATACAGTGGGGGTACGGGTGGATCCGAAGCCCGGGTCGGGGATCTGGAGGACCTCGACAGTACCCTCTCCACTACCTCAAAAGCCGAAGGAGAACCACTCTCACCAGCCTCTGAGAGCAATCTCCCTGGATCCGAGGAAGGGATCGGGGTCAGAGCCGATGCAGTCGGCGCCGAGGCAGAGGTATGCTCCGACGCCAACAGCGCCGAAGACACAGCAACTCCCTCGGATCCGACGCTCAGCCCTCGGCCCCGAGAGCTCGGGTCTAACAAGCTCGAAGGTATAGTCGGCGTCGAAGAGACAACCGCTATCGGCGCCGACAGTTCCCCGGGTCCGAAAGGGCCTGGATCCGATGACTCCGAGACCCGAAAATGAGTCGGAGAAGGAGTGATCGGGGCAAATATGGGGCCTGCACTCCCCCCCAGAGGGGGGGGGAGGCAAGAGCATCCCCATCTGCATTTGGGTCTGTAAGAACCGACGCATCATCCTATCCATATCCGCTTCGGAGATGCTTCGGGTCAACCTAGATGAAGTAGTAGAGGCAGGTCGGGAGGGCCACCTCGAAGATCTCGAGGGAGACCTATCCTCCTCCTCCGGCTCCGGCGAAAAAAAGGGCGAACGGCGCCGAGAGGAGGGGGATCCAGAGACCCTCGAGGGAAATTTTAATAGTTTTGTTGGCAGAGCCGAAGGATGAGATTCGGCCCGCCTTTTATGGGACTTATGTCCCTCCTTATCCTTGTGCCTCTTCTCTCTGAGGGAAGAGACACTAGTTTCCCCAGAGCTCAAACCCGATGAGGGAGGTTGAGTCCCGGGTAGAGCTAAGGGGATAGATGGCGCCGAAGCTGCTGAAGCAGCTGGAGCCCAAACGGGAGAGGAAAAAGAAGCCGACTCCTGGGGAAGTTTTCCCACCAGGATCAGCTTGTTCTTCCTATCCTGGAGTGCCCGGGGGTTGAAGGCCGCACAGATTTGGCAGGCCTCTGACAAATGGGCTGCCCCCAGGCACAAAACGCACTGAGTGTGGCCATCAGCTGGAGAAAGCTTGTGGCCACACTCAGTGCATTTAGAGAAAATGGCCTTAGGCCCTTCTGACATTTTTCACACACACACCCAAACACTAGGAGGGGGAGGGGAGTGAAGGTAATTTAGTTTTAAATTAAATAAAAGTGACCCAAAAAACTAGCAGGAGAAGCAGAAAAGGGAAACTAACACACACACACGAAAACTTTGAGAGAAAAATTGGTTTAAAAACCAGCAATGATCTCACCCAGCCAGGAGCTCTTCACAAGGAAGTTTCTTTAGCCGCGGCAAAAAAACGATCTGAGGTAATGTGGTTGGTACTAGGGGATTATGGGTAGGGGGAGGAGCTAGGTGCTCGGATCTTGGAACTTGGAAAGCTGCCGGATTGGATCCGAGGTCGGATCCGACACCCCACAGGTTGCAGATCAAATGAAGTAACTACTTCAGATTCATGGTTTAGAATCAAAATGGGTCATATAAAGCTGGATCTGATGTGTCATTGCCATCTTTAGGTATTGCAGCCACCACAGCCTTCTTCCAGGATGCTGGTGCTTCTTCTACTTTTAAAATACTGTTAAATAAATCCTTCCTGATCTTTATCACTTTCTTCCCTCCTAGCTTCCAGACTTCTACAGAACTACCATCTATTCCTGGAGACTATCTTGTAGATTGGTTATACATCAACATTTTTATCTCATCTCCTCCTATCCTAACTGTTTGTAATTGAGCCTCATCTGCCTCTGACCTTGGCATATTTAATTCTTCTATAAACATTTCCATTTGTACTTTTTCTTGATTTCCACATTTCTGTTTTATACAGATTTTCATACAATTTCTGAAATATTTCTAAAACCTCTACAGGATCTTTGGTTATTCTTCTTGTTATAGACTCCCTAAGCTTGGCAACAGCTTGGCAACAACCCTTCACTTTCTTTTGCTTGAGCCATTGTGCCCTGGAGTTATTATCAAACAAAAGTTGCGTAACATCAATATTTCTGAAGTTATGCATATTATTGAGGTAGTCCCTTATTATCTCTTTAGTACTCTGCAGCTGCCCCAATTCTTGTACTGTCAGATTCCTCCTATTTAGCAATACTTTAACATTTTTAGGCCCTCTAAATAGTTCTTGTTACTGCTTTTTCTTATCCCTTTTACTTTTATTTCCACCCTATTTTTAAACTCCACTTCCATTTTATCCCACTCCCAAGCTATATTTTCTGAAGAAATTTGTATCTTCCCTAATAAACTCCTTAATAATTTCCACTACCGATTCCTTAAATTCTTCTCTGTTTAATAGATAGGTGGGGAAGCACCACTGTCTCATTTTTATTACATTATCCTGCATTTTTAGTAATTATTGGTAAATGATCTGAAATAGTTATTCGATGTGTGTCATAGTTCTCAATTAAATGCACATAATTCCTGTGAAATATAATTCCTGTCAAGCCTAGCTAGTTTTTGTACCTTGGGGAATAATATGTAAATTCTCTCTGAGCTCCCACTACTGAATTTACATCTTGCATACTAAATATTTTCATAACTTTCTTCAAAAATCTACCCTGTTTTGCTATATTTACCCTTCTAGGTCCCACGCATAACATCCTCACTATTGCAGATCAAATTCTGCTCCACGCCTGTAAGCAATATTCCCTGCTGAAAGATTATTGCTCCCAGAATTTTCTTACTCCATTGTAGCAGTTTTAGGTGGAATATAAAGACATGCCAGCATAATCCTCCTTCCTTGCCATTAGCCCCTTACTACTGCATATCTACCACTGGCTTGTGTGAGTAAGCACAAAATTATCATTTTGTGAAATCACTCCCCTTCAACTATTTAAATTTATTGGCCATCCTACTGTATTCCATAGTACCAGAATACAAAAGTGACCACCCTCTTTCAGTCTATCTTGCTGTTTTAAAAATAGTGACTCTCCACAAAAACTTAACTTTTTAGACAGGTAAATCTTATTTTCACATCTAACTTATCTAGTGCACACTGCAGTGTTTAGGATAAACCATTTTTTTTCATCTTACCTTTAAGCATCCCTTTGAATAGCACTTGCTCTAATACCTTC
Source organism: Protopterus annectens (assembly GCF_019279795.1). Classification (NCBI taxonomy): domain Eukaryota; kingdom Metazoa; phylum Chordata; order Ceratodontiformes; family Protopteridae; genus Protopterus; species Protopterus annectens. The sequence goes on along the minus strand of NC_056728.1, from coordinate 38,252,676 downwards.
TGGAAAGCGCTAGGAAGCCTTAAACTGATTCAAGCACTCAACTCTCCTTGTTAATAAGGTGAAATTAATCATAGGCACTAAACAGCCTATAACTGCAAAGTACCTTGCTAAGGCAAGGGAAAACAGCTCCTGTACTTTACAGAAAAAAGCACCAAACCAGTCATGTCCAAGGGTCAGCTTCTGGTGATTTCTCCTGTCCACCTGGTGAATCTGGGCATACTGGGGCAATGCAGCAATTGCCTCATGTACACAGACAACCCTCTCCTCCTACCACCCAACACTACAACCTGTGAGAGATGCACTTACATAGCCAAACTGGAAGCAAAGCTCTCTCCACCCAAGATTGTGATAGACAGTAAAGAGGAGAAGGTTAACACCCGCACTACACCTCAAGCAACACATAGCCCTTCTAAACCCACACATAGCAACATTAAATCCACATATGCGGAGTCCCTTAACTGTAACCTGCCAAAGCAACAAGGACCTCTGAAGCTGAAATGCAAACAAACACCAATCACACCCAAAGTGTCACATAGCTCACAACACCAGTGTGCCACCCAGCAACAGCCCCTAAGACAAGACAACGTACCTAACATTTTATTCATAGGTGACTCTATAGTCAGGCACACTGATGTCCCACTCACCTGGCTGAACAAGGAGAAAATTACAGTCAGCTGCCTGTCGGGTGCCAGGACCTGCCACATAATGCATGCACTCAAGTCACTCCACAACAAGTACAAATATGACTGTCATTGTCCATGTTGGAGTGAATGACTTGAGACATACCTCCCTGGACTACATGAAAAGAGACATGGAAGAGCTCTTGGATCATGTGGCCCAGGCAGGTATGACCCTAGCCCCGAATAGTATCCTGTCTTCGCCCAGAATGATACCACAATATAAGGACAAAATGATTGACTTCAACAATTGGCTAAGCTTCTGGTGTCATTCAAAGGGGATCCAGTATCTGTCTGCCTAGGACGACATGATCGACAGACCACAATGCTTTGCCAGAGATGGCCTGCACCTGTCACCCTTGGGATTCAGGTTACTGGCTAAGGCTCTTGCCACCCCTATAGTGCCTTTTTTAGACAAAGTTCAAAGGACAAAACCACCACTGTAACAGGTACAAGCATGCATATTCTGAAGGTAATGCTACTCAATGCTAGAAGTCTAAACCTCAAAATGCACTCTCTCGAGGCACTCCTAAAAATGGAGAACATCGATATCTGTGCAGTAACTGAGACCTGGTTCAAGGCTCTAGACAGCACCCCTGCAATACCAGGCTACAACTCTTACCGCACTTTTCGGTCACCAAACCAGGACCGAAACACTAAAGGTGGAGGAGTGTCCATATTCACCAAGGATATTCACACCACCAGGCAAGTTGCCCAACACAATGCGTCTGAAATTCTCCAGGTGCAACTAACACTCGGTAAGACTGCAATCCAAATTGTAGCTTGCTACAGATCCCCTACCATGCCCCAAGATTCTCACTACACCTTTCTAAACATACTGGAAAATATTAAGATACAACCAAACACCCTAATACTGGGTGGCTTCAACTACCCTGCCATTAATTGGGAAAACTACTCATGTACCAACACCTTTGCCTAACGGTTTTGGAATTCATAAATTCCAATGCCTGGGATCAGCTAATCCATAGTCCCACCAGGGGCTCCAATATCCTAGACCTGGTCATTACCAACATGGAAAATCGATGCTTCACACCTATGGTCACCCCCCCCACTTCATTGGTCAGGTCCGACCATAAACTAATCACCCTTAACATCCACATCCCACCCCCAGCCCCCCAGTAAGGAAACCTCTATAAAAAACTTCTCCAAAGCCAACTTCATGCTACTCAAGTCAGAAGTGACAAACTTCATGACACCCATGCAAATGGGAACTGAAAGTTCGACTGCCGAATCCTACACTAAGGCACTGTAAGAGCACATCCACTCATGCATGAATCGTGCCATCCCAAATAGAACCAAGATGCTCTCCTCCAAAAAAAGGAAGCCAATCTGGTGGTCCCCTGCCATAAACAAACTTTACAACAAAAGGAAGAAACTGTTGCAGAAAAGAGGAAAATCCCAGGATGCAAAAAACTCCCTTACCAGCCTTGGTAAGAAGCTGAGAGCCCTCATAAAATCCTCCAAAGCTAGTTATGAAAATAAAATTGCCAAAGATTCCAAAGACAACCACAAGGCATTCTATAACTATATCAAGAATCTAAATGGCAATGCTGAGATCTGCTCTGAGCTACCACAGAATGGCATTAAATATAATGATCCCAAGGATATTGCCAATATCCTGGCAGATCAGTTCAGTGCCAACTTCACCCCCCCTCTCACCCCCTAAATGGCCCATCTCAATACTGGAAGATTGCCAAATTCCGGTAATAACGGCCACACAGGTAAAAAACGCACTCTCCAAAGCTAAGAATACAGCATCCATGGGACCAGATGACATCCTGGGCTGTGTATTACATGAACTACAAAATGAACTGGCACCTTACCTAAGTGTCATGTTTAATCATAGCCTCACCTCAGGCTTCGTGCCCACTGAGTGGTGCACAGCTACAGTTATCCCACTCCACAAGGGGGGGATCCACCTTGGATCCTGGGAACTACCACCCCATCAGTCTGACAAGCCTGATCTGCAATGCCATGGAACGTATTATCATGGAACTTATAAACAAAGACATTGGCAACCTTCAAAGACTGGACCCCACCCAGTTTGGGTTCGTGAAGGGCCGATCTTGTCTCCTGAACCTGACTGACTTCTTCTAATCAGTCTCCAGGTCTGTGGATGAGGGTAAGGCAGTCCACACCGCCTGTCTGGACCTCGCCAAGGCCTTTGACATCATCCCCCACTCTGGAATCATAGATAGACTTACTAAGCTGGGCATTAATCCCTACGTCACTCGATGGGTTACCAACTGACTTACTGACAGACCCCACACTGTAAAAGTAGCTGACTCCAAATCCAGCTTCAGACAAGTAACAAGTGGAGTACCTCAGGGTTCAGTCCTGGGAACGTTCTTGTTTGGCATCTACTTCTCTGAAGTACAGGACAACACTAAGGGACTCTGGCTAACAAAGTTTGCAGATGACTGCAAACTGGGAGCCATTACTGAATCCCCAAATGACGTGGATGCTCTACAAAAGGGTCTTACAGAAACAGATGATTGGTGCCTGAGCCATGGGCTCAAGCTCAATGCCAAGAAATGTATAGTTATCCCCTTTGAGAAAAAACATGTACCCGTGAATTACCACATAGGTGGCAGTACACTAAACACTGAAAGTGTGATAAGAGACTTAGGGACACAGGTGGACAGTGGTCTCACCTTCGATAACCACATCACCACAACAGTCAAGAAATCCTTCTACATGGCACACCTCATCACTAAGGGCTTTTCATCCAGAAAAAAGGAGGTCATTGTCCCACTATACTCATCCCTCATTAAACCCATTATAGAATACAACGCCCCGTTTGGTATGTACCTCTCAAGACATCTGCAACAACTGGAAAGGCCGTAGAAATACCTCACTAAAAGAATCACAGGCCTAAAGCAGATGCCCTACGCTGACCGCCTTAAAAACTCCAGCTATACTCTGTCACATATCGTCTACTCACAGGTGATCTCTGCTAAACATACAAGGCCATGTCAAACCCAGAGCTGTTGGACATGCTACACTTAAAGAAATCCCAATCCCTCAGAGCCACACACTCCAGGGAACTAAACCTTGTCATCACAATAAACAAAACATGCTGGAGGGATAGATTCCTGACCCAGAGTCTCCCCAGACTCTGGAATAGACTGCCCATACATGTCAAGCAGAGTGCCTCTTGGGCCCTCTTCAAAAGGAACCTTGACGAGTGGATGGGAGAAAGGAAATTCACCCAGGGGATCATGTCAGTCACCCTGCTAGACAGGGGTCCAGGGAAGTAAATAGTGTGGGAAGAAATAGCCAGGGAATTGCTATGGCTAGGCTTGTATAGGCCCTAGGGCCGATAGCCTAGTACCAACCTATGAACCTATGAACCTATTCTATCACTCTTGGAGCTCTTGTAGCAATTAATATAAGTACTCCCCTTTTCCTTTGTCCCAGCTATTCCGCTGAATAACCATCCTGAAATCCTTTCTTTTATCAAATTCACATGCTGAATTCTTTCCAAATGTGTCTCCTGTAGCATAGCTATTTGCTCTCTGTATTTTTAATGTAGTTCACCACTCTTTCTTTTCTGTATATACCTATGAGACCATTCATATGCAAAGATAATGTGGAAAGTATTGGTATTAGGATAAGAAGTTATTATCCCCACCTGTTATGTATAACATCTTTTTTTAATGTTTAGTTTCAGCTTTTGTGTTACATACATACACACTGGTTGATCTTTGATACAGTTGTTTCTTGTTATTTCCATTTGAACCTATATCACATCTCATGTTATAACCATTTGAACATATATCACATCTTACAAGACTCTTTGTTTTAATGAAAACCCTCAAAAAAAAAAAAAGAACACCCCCATAACCTCATAACTTAATACAAATACACAAATGTGTATATCTTCAAATAATGAAGTTTAACCCTGCTAGTAAGAACAGTTGCCCCAGATTGACAGCTACACTCACAGGGATGAATTGTCCTATAATGAAGGTTATCCATGCCAAGACACATGGAACAGCCTGTGATTCTACTTACACTAAGTGCTGTCTTTTTTGTTTTATCTTTATTCCCTTCCTAGATGTAGAAAACAGATTGATATGTAAAAAAGGACATTAGGAATAGAAATATGTTTAACCCAGTAGCTGAGCACTTTTGGTCCACACATGGAAGTAATAATGTTAGCTTGTTTTATAGTGTTTTGGCTCGCCCATTTTTTAAAGATGGGGAAGTTTTAAAGATGACTTAGATAGGTTAGAATGCAGATACATTATAAATTTTAAAACTTTGAAACGTAGCGGAATGAGCATTGACAGTAACCTGACATTATAACTTGTAATTTTGAATGTATTTAATTTATAACAATGTGTCAAAATGACATAGTTAAAGTGATGCATATGTCTTTAAATAATTAATTGATGAATTACACATGAATTTTGTATTGGATGGGGTATAAAGGAATGGAGTACTAGGGTGTAATTATTCTTTGAAGGCGAAAGGCCGAGGTACCAAATAAAGTGGTGAAGAAATTATATGTGTTTTTTTGCCTGTGTGAAGCTTGCTATCTGTGTTTTTCTTGTTTATGAGACTGTGTTGGTGCTATGGAGCAAGCTTTGATGGCTGAATTTCTACCCTTGAGAAGAATGGAGGATGTCAGGAGTACTGAAGGTGCATTATTATCTGACCTTCTGCAAGAAAGAGACATTAAATTGGCGAAGGATGACCTGTGGGGGACCAGAAGTGATGATGGCAATGTGGAGATGTGTGTCCAACTGGAATGACTGCTGTCCAAAGAGGTGACTGTGTTTTTTGATATCAAACTGCTAGAAAAATATATTGCTCTAACCATAACCCCGAAGGGCTTACGTATTTATCAACTGCCTGCTGGTGAATTTCTGGAGGAGTAGAATGATCTATCGACTGAATGGCAAGAGGCTTCTCTAAAATGTACTTTAACTTGTCTGCAGATTTTAATTAAAGAAAATCTGTGACACATTGAGAAGCTAAGACAAAAAATAACAGTATTAGAAACCTCTCTGTCCAATGAGGTTTCGGAAGAGAAATATAGGGAAATGATGGTAAAGATAAAAAAACAAATAAGTGATGTTGAGAATAGTGTGATTAATAGAAAAAAGAAAAAGTTAGAACAAGACATGAATGACTTTGCTAATAAAACTGCATATGTAAGCCAGTATAAGAAACGGTTAAACAATTCATCTAAAAAATGGGGCGGAACTTCCTTTGCTTGGAAAGATCGTGATTCGTCCTATTTTGTCAGTGGAAGTGAGCTTTGGCAGCAAAAAGAGTGTCTCATTTGAAGAAGTGAATGTAGGAGAAATGGTGGTACTACAAAGAACGCAGTTCATTATTCCCCCAAACAGATGAGAAGCTTCAAAAGAAAGGGGAAGCGGAATGGGGGGTTCGAGATGAATGGTGGCGACAACAACAGCAATTACAGGAAGAAATAGAGAACTATGATAACTTACCCTCGACCTCTGTGGAATGTATGAAACAAACTGTGAGTACCAGTTGTCTGTTGCAACACAATAAGGACTATGTTGGTAATAAAACTGTATTTTATGAACAATATACCTGTGAAAGTGTGAAGCAAGGTTTAAATGTATCTTCTTTGCTAAATTCTGATGTAAATTTTGATCCTGGTTCTGTTTTCAAACATGTTCAAAATACCTGCGTCAACCAAGGTTCAAATGTATCTTCTTTGCTAAATTCTGATGTAAATTTTTATATTGGTTCTGTCTTTAAACATGCTTTTAATGGAAACCTGGTAAAAAAGGTTTATGAAGTGAGAAGTATGTTTGACAAGGGAAGGAAGAATGGTAATTTGGAGATAAATGTATGTACCACGAGCAATTTGAATGTCAAGAATATTGTTGAACTACCTGTTTTTTCATTAGAAGATAGTACAGTTGATTTTGGAGTGTTAACTAAAGAAAATACCCTGAGGGGGACACAGTATGACATAACACATGTTGCTTTGAATAGTGAAGAAGTTAACAGTGCCGTGAAGGTTGTAAATTCGACACTGTTAGCTTCAGGATGTGAAAATTTAAAAATTGTGAATTTGTCTAACTGTGAGTTATCTGCAGAACTGACTAGTGTCTTGGAGTTGTGTCCAAAATTTGTGCCAACTAGATTTCCAAGTTTGGCTGATGCTATAATTGATGCTAAGAGATTCTGCAGAAAACTATACTTAAGGGCATTCTTTAATAAAAAAATGAAATAAAAGTAAATGAAAATGAAAATGAATTAAATTGAGAATGAAATTGAAGATGAATTATTAGATGTTAGTATTTATGCAACTAAACTTATGTTAGAAATGGAAAAATGGTTTGAAGATGATGTACATAAAAATGATGAGGATGTTTATTTAAATAATGAATTTAATACTGGATATGGACACCTTGAATTACTAGTGCAGCATCAAATAAAAGTAAATTTATGCCTCCAAAGTCCCCCATGTGTATTAAGTTGTATGAAACTGTAGTGTGTGGAAAATTGAACAGGAGTTTGAACAATTCTGTAGGGAAAGGAAAGAGTATAATCTAACTAAAGGTGAGTGGAAGGAACTGCAGGAGATGCGGTTAAAACTGGATAAATTGGTCTTTCGCCAAGCAGATAAAGGGGGAAATTAGGTTGTAATGAGTAAGAACGAGTATGAGAAAATGGTAATGGATTTGATTGGGGTTAGAAGTGAATATGTAGAACTAGAAGTTAACCCTAGGTGCAAATTCACTGAGGAACTACTCAAAATATTAGAAAGGGGAGAAAGGCTAGGTTTCTTTACTGGTAAGGATGTTCAAAAATTATTTAGAAAAGAACCTAGGGACCCCAAATTCTATGCACTGCCCAAAATACACAAAAACGTACAATGTCCCCCGGGGAGACCTATTGTCTCTATGTTAGTCTCTTACATGGAGAATGTTGGAAAGTTTTTGGACTTCCACTTGAAAAAGCATTTAATGAGAGTGGCATTACCTATAAAGAATACTAAAGATCTATGTGATAAAGTGAGTAAAATAAAGTGGAAAGAGGATTATTTTTGGGCCACTGTGGATATAAAATTCTTGTATACTAACATTGAGACAAGGAGAGGTCTGGAAGCTATGGGAAACATTATGGGAGAAGGACCACGTTGCTCCTTTCTGTTACTTTTGCTTGAATTCTGCCTAACCCACAATTATTTTAAGTGGGGGGATAAGTTCCTTTTTGCAGAAAAAAGGCACAGCAATAGGGGTGGCATTTGCCCCCTCATATGGCATAGTATACATGGGGGAATTAGAAAAATAATTTGTATATCAGAACATATATTTTATTGAAAATGTGGTATTTTTTGGTAGATTTATTAATGACCTGATATTCATTTGCAAGGGTGATCATGGAAAATATGATGAATTTATGGCTGATTTGAACAGAACTAGTGATGGCTTGGAATTTGTATATGAAGTAGACTCTAAGAGTATTAAATATCTATATATAGAATTGTATGTGACAGAATTAGGTCAAATACAATTCAAGCCCTACAGAAAAGTTACAGCAGTAAATAATTTCTTACTTGCAGGAAGCATGCACCCCCCACATTTAATTAAGGCTCTACCATTGGGTGAGATGAAGCGAGTGTTTTTGAATACCTCTGAGGAGAGGTTTAAACAAGATGTTTTACAGGATACAATATCAAGATTAAGATTGAGAGCATACCCAGAAGATATTATTTTGCATGCTAAGAAAACAATTCTGGGTGAAGAAAAGTAAAATGATAGGAGGAATAGGTGGACGAGGAAAAAGTAAAATAGTGATGGGAAGAATGTTCAGGGAAGGATAAAACAAGAGCAAGAACAGGAAAACTTGTTCTTTGTTACGAAGTTTTCACCCTTTCATTCAAGAATGGAGAAAATAATGAGTTTCTGGTATATAATTAAGGAGGATGTTAATGTAGGGGCCCTTTTTCCTGAACATATAATTTTCTCTTATGGTAGATATCCTAACCTTGAGGAAATATTAAGTGGGGATGGTAGATTGCATATGGAGAGGATAGGAAGGAAGGGCATGTGGCCATGTGGAAACTGCAGTGTATGTGGTAGGGTCAAAAATCTGGATGGAAAAAAGATTAATGAAAAGTTATATAAGGCAAAAGAAGGATACACATGCAACTGTCAAGGTATTGTTTATATAATAGGCTGTGGGTGTGAGAGGGAAAAGTGATACATAGGTCAAACTAAGAGGAAGGTGAGGGTAAGAATCCTGGAACATCTAAAGGACATTAGGAATAAGAAATATGTTTAGCCCAGTAGCTGAGCACTTTTAGTCCACACATGGAGGTAATAATGTTAGCTTATTTTATAGTGTTTTGGCTCGCCCATTTTTTAAAGATGGAGGAAGTTCTGAAGATGATTTAGATAGGTTAGAATGTAGATGCGTTATAAATTTTAAAACTTTGCAACATAGAGGAATGAACATTGACAGTAACCTGACATTATAACTTGTAATTTTGAATGTATTTAATTTCTAACAATATGTCAAAATGTTTTAGTTAAAGTGATGCATATGTCATTAAATAATTAAGTGATTAATTACACATGAATTTTGTATTGGATGGGGTATAAAGGAATGGAGTACTAGGATGTAATTATTATTTGAAAGCAAAAGGCCGAGGTACCAAATAAAGTGGTGAAGAAATTATATGTGATTTTGCCTGTGTGAAGCTTGCTGTGTTTTTCTTGTTTATGAGACTGTGAGCATTTTTACTAGTGATATGTAAATTCTCTCTGAGCTCCTACTCCTGAATTCACATCTTGCATACTAAATATTTTCATAAATTTCTTCAAAAATCTATCCTGTTTTGCTATATTTTCCCTTCTAGGTCCCACACATAACATCCTCACACTTAGCCACTGAAAGAAAGGTGTATTATGTTTTTACTGCCCTTATTAGCTTGTCTCCATAGAAACATGAGAACCAGATATACAGTTGCTTTCAGCTACAAGCTTCTCATTTTGCACTGTGAACATTTGTTTGCTAAAGGAAGACTTTTCATTACATTCAATGTGCTTTTGTTTGCTTGCTTCACATTGCAACTTGTTGCTAGATCAAGCCAAGGGCCATAATCTAGTCATGTTCCTGTATAAAAGTAAGAAAAAGCATATACATTTTACTTATGCTGTTTTGTCTAGGCTTTTTTTCACTATTTAAATTGCAGTGCCTATATTTCTTAAAAATGAACAAGAATAAAGAAAGAATGAAAGAAAGAAGAAGGAAAAAATGGTGCACCCATTTACTTTAGTCAATTATATACAAAAATAACTGAAACAGCTCTACTTTATAATATGCATAATATGTTGTTTTATAAAAATTTTATTAAAAACAAAAAAAAAATGTTTTACTTAGTTACCTCTTTCCTTCCTCTTCCCCTCTCCTTAATGTTATTTCAAACATTAATGACATAAAGTAGGGCATATGCTTTGATGTTCCCTACAAGTTTAGCAAAGTCAAAAAAGTCCAAAATTTCCAGGTTTTCTTGTTCCTTTTTATTTCACAAATGTAATTGATGCTTAGTAATCCCAAACATATTCATTACTTTCTGAGTTGCTGGTTTTATTCCTGTTGATCTCCAACTTTAATCTCCATTCTCTGGTTCATTTCCAATGTACTCCTGTGCTTTTTATGTCTTTCAAGCATTTTCCTTTGTAGCATTGTTAAAGGTTTAATTGGCATAGTCCCTATATGAGCCTTATTATCCGAAGAATAAGAAGCAGAATCGCCTTTGATAGCTCACTTTTAGTTGGACAAGCATTTGTATTTCTTCCTTAGCATATTCTGCATCAAAAATTACTTTGACTCTCCAGGAAAAGAATATTCTGATGATAGCTGGATATAGCAGCTTGAATCTCACACCTGCTTCTTGACATTCCCTGATTGCTGGAATAAATGTGCTCCTCTTCTGCCTGGTGTACAGTGAGTTATCATTTTCCACAAACACTCTACTCTCTCCAACTTTTGTCAGAATCAGCTATTTCTGCTGGTAGGATTGCATATTTACTTTTATAGGTCTTGGCTGCTTTCTCATGTCAAGTTTTGGAGAATACACATATGTCCTTTCAATTAACAACTCCTGCGGTGGAATATCAGTCCGGTTGCTTATTTGTGCTTTCATAAAATTAATACATTCTGGTCCTTCCAGTTTCTCTGGTACAGCAGAAAATCTCAGGTTTTCCCTACATGCCATGTCCTCTATTTCTACCATTTTTTGAAACCTCTCTTCTTGAGCAGTCTTATACTCGCCCAGTCTTCTTCATTTCAACCTCTGATTTTTGCAGTTTTATCAGCTCATCTGAATATCTATTTAAAGCTTCTTACATTTTTCATCCTTTTGTTATTTGAGTAGATATACTCCTTCAGTGTTTCATTTATTTTGATCAGCTCTGAGCACAATTGACTTATTTTTCCTCTAGATTACCTGAAGTCATTTTTTGCACCAAAGCTAGAGCTTTAACTGCTTTTTGCTGAACAGCTAGAGGATTCTTCCCAGCCAATGTTTTCTCCTCACCTTTTGTGACTGACTTTCTTTCAAGTTCTCTAAATTTCTTCTTTACTGGCATCCAAGCAATACACTTACTGGCCAGTAACGGAAATTTACCGAAAAAGTCAAATTCACTAGCTCTCTTTCTGAGTTTCTGTTTTCACACTGGGAGAGCTGAAATTAAGCTGTTACTCAGTTTGTAGCCATCTTTGAAGTTGAGACCTTACAATATTAAGGGTAAAGAAAAACTTCCCTTCCCCTGCAATTCTGTGATCTCACTGATTTCAGTAACTGTACTTTGACTAAACACATGAATCACTCAAAAACGTTGCACTATTTCCATTTTTAATATAGCCATTGCAAGCATGCCCAGAATACCCTGTGAAATCTTCAGGAAGATCCAATTTAATTAGCATAAATAGAATATGATTTCAGTGTACAACTGATAGGTTCAGCTCCAATTCCTTGGATCTGAATCGGTCATTATTAAAGCTCAAGGCACCCAAGAACTCTCAAGCTTCTCCCTTACCCACAATGCAACAACCCCAGTTATCTCAGATCATGTTTGCTGACTTTAGTAGAAAGGTATATTCGTATTCAGAAAAAAGGAGAGGGCTATATCTGGAGCTTAATATAAAGGACAGAAATGTCGTGTAACTACTCATTCTTCCAGAAGTTTTCAAAGATGGGAGTAGGTGGAAGGAGAGGTAAGGAAGAACAAAAATGGACAACACAGATAGAATGTTATAGTGTGTACATAATTTCTTTATCTGATGTTGTCAATTTTCATTCTATCCTCACCTGATGGGATAGAGTCCCCAGCTACCAAAATCCAGGGTGGACTCAAGGAAAGATATTCATGATCCAGTTTGTAAAGAGTAATAAAGGTATGGGTAGTAGCCCAAGTTGCTGCTGCACATGTATCATCCATGGACATTCTGGATTGAAACACTGAGGAACTAGCCATAGATCCAGTAGAATGGGCTTGTAATGGTTTTGGTAGAGTAATATCCAATTTGTTATAAACAAATGAAATACAATTGGTTAGCCACCTAGTTAAAGTGACTTTGGTAACTGGTTTTCCCAATTTTACTTCTGCAAGTGAAACAAACTGTTGGTCATTTTTTTCCTGAAATCTTTTGTTCTGTGTTGGTAAAAACATAATTGTGGATATCCAATAAATGTAACATGTATTCACCTTTGTTAGCAAATTTAGGAAAGAATATCAGTAAATTAATGGACCGACTGGTATTAGATTCTGACAACACCTTAGGAAGAAAGGTTGCATTAGTAATGTAACTCTATTGTTATGAAAAATCAAGTATGGTGGTTTAGAGAGCAATGCTTGAATCTCAGAAATTCATCTGGCAGAGGTAATAGCTACCAGAAAAAAAAATTTCCAAAAAAGGTATTTCAGTTCACATGCAGCTGCTGGTTTGAAGGGGGATTGAGTTAGAACCTGCAGTACCTGATTCAGGTCCCATGGGGGAGTAGGATCTTTAAAAGGGGGTCTGAGAAGAAGAGTGCCTATCAGGAAGGCTTTGCTCAATTTATGAGATGCTACAGTAGAACCATCAAAATCAGTGTGAAAGTTTGATATTGCTGCTAACTGAACTTTAACTGTAGATGCACTAGCTCCTTCTCTGAAAATATGTGTCAAAACTTCAAAGATGGTATGTATCGGGGCTGAAAAGGGATCAATATTATTCTGATGATTCCATTAAACAAACCTCATCCATTTGCTGGAATAGAGTTTTCTGTTAGATGGTTTATGGGAAGATAAAAGTATTCAATGGACAGGAGAAGAGAGCATAGGTTGTCAGGCTATTGATGGAAGTGGAGAAGCCAGGCAGACAGCCTGAGGTTGATTATGTCTGGATGAATCATGCCTTCTGACACAGGAGGTCTGAAATTGGATACAGAATCCAAGGTTGATAAAGCAAGTGAGGTCAGAGGAAGGGGAATCTATCGAGACCAGTAAGGTGCAATGATGATGACTTTGCTCTTCAAAATGGTAGCTTTCTGTAGGAGTTTGGAAATCAATGGGATTGGTGAATAGGCATAAAGTAAACTAGGGGCCAGTCATGAAGTAGAGCATCCCTTGGTGATTCCTCCTGAGGGGGGATTAGGGCAAAGTAGCTACTGCATTTTTTGTTTAGGGGAGATGTGAAAAGATCACAGCAAGGTTGACTCCACTGACAGAAAATCATTTCTGTCACTTTCTTGTTGCGGGACCATTCATGGAGTAAAAGAATGCATCTGCTCAGTTTGTCTGCTATCACACTGGATTCCCCCAGAATGTGCATTTCTGTGAGAAAACAACTGGATAAGATCACATATTGCCACAGTCTTAGAGCTTCTCGACACAAGGAGTAGGCTTTGGTCCCTCCTTGTTTGTTGAAGTACCAAACTACTGACATATTGTCTGTTTGTTTTGCAATAGTCCTTAAGGGAAGAGTATCCTGAAAGGCCCGGAATGCTCTCTAGGACATTGATATGCAAGTTGGCCTCTTTGGGGGACCAAGTGCCCTGGACTGTTTTCCCCAGAAAATGCCCCCCCCCACCCCCCACCACTCTAGTTGGGAAGCATCCACGGTCTCTATGGCCTGGGGCTGAGGGGGAATAATTGGAGGGCTTTGTAGAACCCGATCTGAATCCACCACCTGAGATCTCTCCTGCATGTCTGAGTGATTCATATCTGACAAGACATGGGTTAGTAAAGTATTGACCACTGTGTGGCTAGCATTCACTGAAGAAGTCTCATGTAAAATCTGGCTAAAGGTACTAGTGTTTTCGCCACTGCCATTGATCCCCAGAGCTTGAAGGACAGGACCAGGTGGGCTGAAACCTTGGCACTGCAAATTATTTTTCTAACCTGTAATCTTATGTTCTGAACTCTTGAGGGAGGTAGTGAAGCTGTGGTTGACTTTTGACTTTGTGTTGAGGATTGTTCCTGTGAATTCTAGTGTGTGAGTTGGTTGTAGTTGGGACTTTTTGCAGTTTATGGTTATCCCCAGATGAGAGCATGTCTGGAGAACCTGGTCTCTAGGCCTTAACAATTTATGCCTGGTCAGAGCAGAAATGAGCCAGTCATCTAGATATGGAAACACTCAGAATCCTTGCAGTCTCAAGTGAGCTGCTACTATACTACTGCCATCAACTTGGTATATACCCTGAAGGTTGTGAATTGGTAGTGACTGGCTCCCAGCTGGAAGCATAAATACCTTCTGGATCATCTGTTCATCTTTATATGATAGTACGCATCTCAAAGGTGTGTTGAGCACATCCAGTCATTCCTGCCTAGGAATTGGATAATGGCCTGAACTATGACCATCTGAAACTTCGTTCGTCAAACTGACTTTTTTATGATACTGAGATCCAACATTGGTCTACAGTCCCCTGTTTTATTTAGCACTAAAAAGAACCTTGAGTAAGTTCCGGATTCTGTCTGGTCTGGTGGGGCCTCTTGGATGACTCTTTTTTTTCTACCAGCATTTGAATTTGAATTGCTGCTTGATCCCTCTAACTAGATGGAACATCAGGGAGTTTCCTCGAGTTGGGAGGAAGAGAAAAGGGAATTATATAGCCTTTGGAAATAATTCTCTGCACCCAAGTATCTTTTGTTAAGTCTAGCCAGGCTCTCTGGTGCAGGGCTAAAACTCCCTCAACTGCTTCCAGAGGTGGGCAATTGGGCCTCCTTTCAGGGGCACTGGTAGGATCTGTCAAAGAAAGATTCTCTGGACCCCCTGTTTTTGCAGGCCACCTCTGCCACAGGGGTGTCATTGTCCATTAGAATTCCCTCCTCTGCCTCTGGGGAACCTCCTCCATGTGTGTCTTGGAATGGACCCTGAGACTTCTTGAACCACAACTTTCATTAACCTCAATGATTGCTAGAAAAGGACTTTTAAGTGGTCGAAAAACATACGCCAATGGCAGACAGGGCCTTTCCATCCTTTTCACACCTGGATAGAGTGTCCTTCACCTTGGGGCCAAAAAAAGATGTGCTGTCAAAGAAGCATTGACAAATGAAGACTTGAAGGGGTCTGCAAAATCACACAAGCCTCCTAATGGAAATCAACTGATGCACAAAATAAAAAGTTGCCTTGTAGCAAAAAAGAAACAACCACCAGTATATCCAACAAATTTGTTGGATATACTGGTGATTGTTTCCTCCTAATGGAAATGCCTGAACCCACCGCCCTTGAGGTTCCTTCTGCTACATACAAAACCAGCCCCATGGAGGAATTAGAAATGGATTGCAGGGTAGCCAACTGAGTAGTCACAGATTACTGAACTTCTTTAGAAACAGCTCCTGAGAAGGTCTTTGACAGCTCCTTAATCAAATCCCTCTGAAGTCTTGTAAAGTTTGCCAAATAATTCAGAGGCCTTAAAGTGAAAGTCTCTGAAGCATAGACTTGCTTCCCAAATCTGTCCATCATCTGCGACTCCCTGTTGGGGGATGAACAGTGGAACTATCCTCGGCAAGTTCCTTTTTAGTGGCTACCACTATGAACAATATATCAACTGGCACCCCTTCTCCCCAAAACTGCTTGTCTATGGGTGGTGCCATAATCTTACCTGGTCGTCGAGGTATAGGTTCAAGGGTGTCAGGTTCCTTCCACTCCTGATGAGAGATCAACTCATTAAGTTCATCAGTGGGCAGAGTCACCCAGAAGGTAGATGAGCCAGTACCAAAGGCCTCCAGGAATACAGACTCCTCAAATGAACAGTTACTGGGCATCTAGCCAGTACTCTGTTTAAGGATTTCAAGGATGTCTCCAAGTGAGACATCTTCAGGAGGTGACCATGAGGACCCATCACCTTCATCAAAATCCGTATCTTCTGTGATGGACTCCTCTCATGAGTTTTGGTGCTTCCTCTTGCATGTCTTCTTCTTAGGAACCTTCTCCATGGGATGATCTGGAGAGGTATCAGAAGAAGAAGAAATCAAGGTTCCCTGTGGGGAAGCATGAGGTCTTGGCACTGGCTGTCCCATGGAAAGATCTGGTGAGACTCTGAACACTGAGATTTCAGGGTTGAAGATCTAGGCTCCAAGGGGGTTGAATCCATCTATTCTGTTGAGGCAGAGAAAAGTCTCTTCACAACCTCAAAATCAGATGACCCTGGAGAAGCGGAAGACCTTATATCCAAAAAGATTCTGGAACATGGTCCTCCCCGTCTCCAAAGGCAAAATCCCCAAAGTGGAAGTCGGAGTTGAGCTGTCCAGTGTCAAAGATCTGTGGCACGCAGATGACTCCAAAAGTCTCGGAGTTGACTGCAACAGCTTGGATCCAACAGGGAAACTTCAACTCCAAGAGCTCTTTGGATCCATTAGGATTGGAGTGCTCAGAGTAAGCTTAGGATCCAAGGATACAGCAATCCTCAGATCTGAGCCAGATGGATCCAGGCACTAGGATCCATAGACTCTAAGACCACTGAAGGAATCAGAGGAGGTGTAGTAGTGGGGTGTAGTAGTGGAATGGACCTCCTGACCCAGAGGGGTAGAAGCTGAGGGGACACCCATCTGACCCTGTACTGAGAGGATTTTTCTCAACACTCTTTCCACATTTCTTCTGTAATGCTCCTGGAAGAATGAACAGACAAGACTGAAGGAGGCCTGGGTCTTTCCAGAAAGGGGGAGGGTACCCTAGAGGGTACCAGATCTACCGAGGGTGAATATTTAGTTCTTGGTAGTACAATAAATTTAGATGGACTGGTAACAGCCGGTCCAAAGAAGATTGTCTCGGATCCGATAAAGTTGGATCCATCAACTTTTGTTTCTTTGGATCCGAGGGCATCGGATCAGAAGATTTCAGTGTTTTTAGATCCAAATTTGAAGTTAGATCTCTCTCAATCCTTTTTCAGATAGACTCCAAAGCTGAAGACAAGAAGGAAGGCTTCTGAGACCCTGTTTTTGTCTTTGATTTTAATTTGGGAGAGTTGTCCACAGATAAAGCCTCTTCAAAAGAAGAGGGTAAGAGTCCTTCCAAGATTAATTTATATTTACATTCAACCAGAGCCCTGGGATTGAATTCATGACATATTGAACAATTCTCCTGTAAATGAAAAGGACCTAAACAATACACACATAAGGTGTGCACATCCATTAATGGACTCTTATGTCTGCAGTTTGAACACATTTGAAAGCCCACAGGCCCTTTCTCTGCCATATTCAAAAAAATACCAATACTAAAACTTTAACTAACTTTTTGAAGACAGGGAGAGGAAAGAAAAATAAACTACCAACAATGGCAGGAAGAACTACAATTACTATATGTTAGCAGAGAAAAGAATGCTAACAATGGTATTCAAGAAGTACTTAAAACAGTAGTAGGAATATAGGACAGGTAAGGGGAAAAACTAAATGCTAAAGATTTCAAAAGTTTTTTTTAATAAAGAAAATAGAAATTTAGACTTATAATAAATGCTCAAGAGTGATAGATTACCACGTTTCACTGAAAGTAACAAATGAGATCTGAGGTAATTGGTGTTGGTGCATTATGGGTAAGGGAGAAGCTCGAGAGTTCTTGGTTGCCACAAGCCTTAGTAATGGCTGAGTCAGATCAGAGGGATCAGATCCAAACACATCAGTTAAGGATAGAATGAAAATTGACAACATCAGATTGCCTGTTAACAGAAGGACATTTTATAATGTTAAAATAGAAAATAGAAAAAATAGATGTAGTATTACACAAATCAGTAGCTTGAACCAGAAGGCTTCATTCCCATGCCCAACAAAATCAGCACTAACATTTCTTGAGTAAGCTAAGTCATACTTCTTAGGTACTTATTAGGCTATTGTTCTGTGATGATCATTTGAAGCATATCTGTGTACTCCCAAGAAAATTGTAGTCTTTGTACTTTAAGTACAAATAACCCAGGGCCCTTGTGTTTTAAGTAGGAATAGACCAGATCCCATAGCCTAGACAAAGGTACTAAACCAAGGGTAAATTTGCAGTTTCCAATCCATTTATCCATCTTATGCTTGAATAGAGTAAGAGACATGCTTTGGTTTATGGGGAGTGAAAGATGATTCCAGAGAAGTGGTGTTCTCTATGATACATATTTATCCCTCCAACATATTCTATTTATGTTCCAGAAGAGATTAAGATTTGTTGAACAGGTGTTCATGCCACCACTGGACTTCCAAATGTGCAGTAAGTCTGAAAGGATAGGGGTTGTTGAGACTAAGTGAGAGAGAGATTGTCCCTCATTAGAGCCTGTAGGACTTTCAAATGGTCAATGTAGTTTTTATGATTTAGGGCCTTTTTTTTTTTTTTTTTTTTTGCGAGAAAGCATTGCAGATGATCAAGATATGACAAGTGTTTGGACAGGTTCATACTGAAGGGGATATTATATTCAATGATTATCCTAATAAGCAAAGAATACATTATAATGATTAAATCTCCAGATCTAAATGCTATACCCGTATTAATAAGCTGCGCAATGAAGAAGGACTTTATACAGGGTGACAGAAGGACAGTTCATTTTCTGCATAGGTTCCTAGGTCCCTAACTACTGGATAATTTTTCAGGGGTGTATTGTCAATGTGATAGTCACAGGGGATATCAAGCTTACAGAAGGATACCATTATACTTTTTTGGCATTTAGCTTAAGCCACAGATTTGACACCAGTCATTTGTTTGGGAAAAGTCCTCATGGAGTATGTTTGTGTCTTCTGGAGAGTTTATTTTTTCACTCAGATAATTTTTATTTTGAATAAGAAACAAACAATAAATAAATACTTATTACAATATGCAATCATATTAGTTAATAAATTAACTATATACAAATTTGCATTCAGTCTGTGTAAAATGAATGATAACAAGTCATGCAGAAGTAGTTAAATTTAAGTTAAGAAGTAATTATTCCAAGAGGAGGTTAGATCCATTTGTAAAGTGTCAATCAATGACACAACTTTTTTCCAAGGATTATTTGTTAATGGCATAGGAAACATTCTTAATTCTTTGGTTTTAACTTCCATTAAAGCTGTCTTCTACAATAAACACAGAAAATCTTATCTGCTAGGTACTGTGGTAGAATCCCATCTCTTTGTTATGCATTTCCTAGCTATAGCTAGTATTGTCCAAAGTACGTAAAGGTTAGTTTTATTAAAAAAAAAAACCTTCAGTCGTATTCAGTAATATTAAATTTTTGGTCATGACAAAATTATCTGTATAAATTGCCTGCATAAAATTATTAATATTGTCCCAACAGGGTTTAATTTTTATAGATTCATAAAAAATATGAGACCAATCAGCTTTATCGAACTGTTGGCATCTCCAGCATAACCCATTACTAGAGGGATTGATTATTGAAACTTTATCAGGAGTTAAGAAGGATCTATGGAGGAGGAAAATATTCTCCAATAATGAGAACAAGAGGTCAATTTTACTGAGAGTAGTATGTTTGATTTATTTTCTAAGGTTAATTGAATCAAATATATTTCAAGTATATATCATGTTTGGATGAGAATAATAGATTGCAATTGCAAGTATGCATGTATATAGTGTAACACATTTAAACTATGTGGGGGGCTACGCCAACCACACCCCCCTACTATATATACCAACTCCAGGGTCGCACTACAGTGGGGACAAGGTCATATACCATTTTCGGTGAAATGTATTTTGGTGAATTGTGTTTTCAGTGAATTGAGCTTTTGGTGAAAAGTGCACACTAATTTAACTTTCAGTGAAATGTGCATTCGGTGAAATGTCCTACATTCATATGTGTATATATATATATATATATATATATATATATATATATATATATATATATATATATGAGATTAGAAGTTTTGAAACAAATTAAATCTACTTAAAAAGTTTTTAGTAATTAGGTTACAGTTGATACTTAGAGATAGAGATTTTACAGATGTAGGTACTTTAGATTCAGTTTTCTGCTTCTTTTTAACATCAGTCCAGCCATTTTTATCAGTGGTTCTCTTCAAGGACGGGGATGCCCATTCCATATCTTCTGAGATAGTTATGATGTTATTGTTTTTGATGAATTGTAGAGCTTCTTCTAGAGTGTTGAAGGTTCTCATCTCACTTAGGAACAGAATCTTTATTTTTGCAGGGAAGGCTATTTGAGCTTTAATATTGCCCTGTTTTAGAGTTTTTATTAATGGCCATACCCTTTTTCTATGTTCCAGCACTTTAGTGGAGTAGTCATTATCGAATCTTATTAAATTCTGATTATATTTAATAGGACTTTTCCTCCAAGCTGTTTTTAACACCAGTTCTTTGTCCATAAAAGATAAAAATGTTATTATAATTGATCTTGGTGGCAAAGAATATGACGAAGAGGTTGATGCTGAAGTTTTATTTCCCAAAGCACGATGTGCCCTTTCTATACCGAATGTAAAGCCTTCTTTAAGATTTAGAACCTCCGGTATCCATGAATTTAAGAAGGCTATAATGTCCTCTCCTTCTGTTTTCTCAGGTAAACCAAAAATCCTAATATTTGACCTTCTTTCCCTATTTTCTAAGTCATCTACTTTATTGGAGAGCCAGGTATTTTGCTTCAGGAGAAACTCTGTTTGTGTTTCCTCTTCCCTTTCTTCCATCAGTGTCAAAGACATTTCAATGGTTGTTATCTTTGACTGATGTTGCTGAACTATTTCTTTGAAGACCTCTGTTTGTTTCTGAGAGTTCTCTTTTAGATTCTGTAGATTAACCTTAAAATCAAACATTTTCACTGATAATTCCTGTAATGTGGTAATCACCAGTTGTAGTTCCTTTTTTAGTGTCAGATCAAAATGAGAATTCTTCAGGTTACTTATCTCTCCTATTGCTGTATACAGACTTCTGAATAATTTGACAGGAAATTTCTTGTAGAAATCCACCAAAACTTGTATTTAGTTACTTTAAACTATTAACTAACTATTTGTAGCATTTTGTTAGAAATAAATAATATAAATTCCTGGTTTTAATACTAGTTTAATGAGCTCCAAAAAATGCTGCCTTCAGTTAGCCATTCAGTCCACCCCCCCCTTCTGGAGAGTTTATGATGGCAACAGGTTTATAGTCATCTGCAAACATGGTCAGCAATAAACCCTTAACATTAGTTTTTTTTTTTGTAACTAACTAGAAACACCTTTATTAAATTATCACATATGACATAGGCAATTTTACATTTATATAAATGAAAATAAATCATACTGACACAATTTCAGTTAAAAATATTATACATTACAAGCCATGCTGACACAACTGTAGCTGGAAACATTATACATCACTAATATCCAGTCATTGTCAGTCAAACATTACATAGCTCATTGAAATCCTGCCTTCTTTTAAACCTTGTTCCTCCTTTGTATACATTCATTCCACAATTCCCATTTTCCTATGTAATTTGTTCCTATCCTTTTCTAAAAATCCCAATTCTACTTATCTTATCTTGGTTACTATCTTCGCTACTTCTAGTAAAGTTGGTTTAGACTTTGAATCCCATTTTCTAGTAACTGCTTTTTGGCAGCCACCATAATTAGACTCAGCAAGGCCTTACTATGTCTAGGCAATTCCAATTCTCTATCATGGCTCAAAAAATTATTTCTTTAGTTACACCAATTTGCTCACCCAGTATCTCTGACAGAGTAGACTACAGGGAATCTTTAAAGTCTGCCAACTGCTTACACTCCTAGAAAATATTTTCCCAATTACTTCTTTCTTCCCCATCACACCTCAAACATTTGCTGTCTACCTGAGGAAAAATTATTTGGAGTCTACTTGGGGTATAAAAATACCTATGTAAACATTAGTTTACCTGTCTTCATTCCCCTTAGGATGTGGGTGGCTGGTTAATGCTGAAGTTACACAATGCAAACTTAAGTCCATCTCAGGACTAGCTTAGTATCGCTTGTGCTTTTTGTTTTCATTGGTACCTTTCCAAGAGAGGGTAGGGCAGGATTTATGTTTCCTCCTATTTGGCTGGCTCCTAGATCTACTAAATAAATGTGAGGCTTTGTAGTTAGGGGTAAACTTTTTATTACTGTGTTAAAGTATTTAGGCTAGTACTTTTCTAAGCAGTCTAGAAAATCTAATTCCCTTTACTAACAGCTTGTTTTGATAACCATTTTAAATGTTGGAACCTGCTACATTGAGTCCTGAAATATGGAGACTGAATGGCCAAAAGAACTGACATATCCAGGAGTTAAGGGAAGGGGCTTAGGAGGGCAGAAAGTTGTGGAAAAATGAAAATGGGCAACACAGATGCATCGTTATGGTGACTGGATAACTTTTGTATCTGATGTTATTTTTATTCATTCCTCAACTGATGGGGCATAGTCCTCAGCTAGATGAACCTTGAGTGGTCCTCATGGAAGGATATTGAGAAGTGCGGTGTAGCCAAAAGCAGCTCTGTTCCTAGAAACCAAATCCAACTTGTAATGAGCAATTAAGGTATGAGCATTGGACCAAGTGGCAGTGGCACAAATGTCATCAATTGATGTTTTTTACAAAAAGTCTGAAGAAGTGGCCATAGACCTAGTGGAATGTGGTCTAGGAGGCTTAGGCAAAGACAACCCTCTTTGACTGTAGACAAAGGATATACAAAGGATAGTCAAAAAATGAACTCTTTTTGGATCTGATGAGGACACCTCGAACGATCTTGGCTCGGAGGGCTCCAAAACCACAAGACAAATCAGAGAAGTAGATATTAATTGAGTTGGTTGTGGGCAGGCTCACAGGTCTGATGGGAGATGGAAACAGAATGATCCCCATCTGATTCTGAGCTCTGAGGAGCTTTCTCATCATCCTATCCACCTCTGCTTCAGACAGACTCCTGGAGGAACTAAGGGAGGAGCTGGTAGATGGCAGCCTGGAGTGCTTCCTTTGAGCCTTCTGGAGAAAAGGAGAAAGAAGTCAAAGAGATATTGGCTCAGGTGAGTATCGGGGTGAATGGATCCGAAGTTACCTAGATTGCAAGGAGCTAGGATATGAGGGAATCAGATATAACTTTTTCAAAATTTTTTATGGCGGCTCAGTGTTCGAAGCCAAAGTAGGTGAGCGGCCCTGAGACCTTTTTCTGGTGTCTTTATCCTTAGGAGCCCATTCAAGCTTCCCTTTTTCAGAGCTCTTGGAGGGCATTTTAGCTCCAGTAGGTAGAAAAGAGGAAGTAGAAGGAAGAAGACCCTTCAGCACCAACTTATTTCTTCTGTTACTTATAGCTCCGGAATTGAAACCTTCACAGATAGTGTGGTTGGAATCCAAATGGGCAGCGCCCAAGCAGTAAACATATTCCCTGTGGGCATCAGAACTGGGAATCTTATAACCACAGGAAAATTAATTTCTTAAACCCAGTTGGTTTATCTATCATTATAAAGAAAAGAGGTTAGTGGTTTTAGAAGAGAAGTTTTGGGGGTTTTTTTTCGCAGAAAGGAAGGCACCAACAATGATACAAAGGAATACCCTCTAAAGGGTAAAAATTAGAGGTAAATAAAAAAAAGTAAAAGCACCAGCAATAGTTCTCAAAAAAACTCAAAAAAAATCTAGATGGGGAGGGCAGGTGAAAAGGAAATTCAGAAATATAATAGAAATGTAATACAAATGCAGCAAAAACCTTATAACCCTGAGAAAAAGAAACTGATAAGACAGCAAACAAGATCTGATGTGTGTTCAGTTAGTAGGGCATTGTGGGTAAAGGGAGGAGCTCAAGAATTGGATCCAAGATTCTGGAAAAAGTGGATGAGTTGGATCCAAGGTCGGATCTAAGACCCACCAGTCAACAAATGAATGAAAATGACAACATCAGGTCAAGAGTTTTTCTGATTATAATCCTTGTTCAAAGAATGGTGCCTTGCTAAAATAAACTGAAACTCGTTTTTTACCATTTCACTATAGCTACATCTCCATGGTAATATACTGTTTAAAATGTAAGATATAAGTAGAATTTAATGGGGGGAAAAAACAATAGAAAAAAATAAAACAAACATGTCCTTTCTGGAGAATATATAAAGTATCATTCAGAAAAAAGGCTTATTTTATAAATTCAGTACTGATGGGTGGTATATGCTGCTTCAATAAATTTTTACAAAGTGTTAAAGTGGAGAAATGAAAAAGATGAGAGATTAGTAGTAAAATTGTAGAAATATATGTATGATAAATTTTGGGGTATGTTAAAAAGAGTAAAAGAGAAAAAAAGAGTGTATAAATGAAAAAATAAATGCTACCAAGAAAAAAAATGTGAAAAATAAAAATTGATGATAAAGAAAAAGATAGAAAAGTATGGTATAAGAATGCAATGATAAAACACTACTATGTAAAACCATGAGAAAATTTAACAGATGCAAAAATTAAACATAGAAAAATAAGAAGCAGATGGTATAATCAGAAAGTAGAATGTCAAGATTTTTTTATGAGTCTGGTAGAGAAATCACCAGTAAAAGGAAATATTACACTGTCAATAAGAAGAAACTACTGAACATGTGTTTTTGAAATGTAAAAAAGTCATAAAGTTATGGGGAAAACTATGTAAAGAAGATTTTTTGAAGATATAAAAGAAGTGGATAAAATAAACATGGATATGATTAAATATGTATATTACAAGTATTGAAGTAAAGAATATGTTAAATGAATAGTTAAAAAGTTATTTTATGGTACATGGGCTATATAGAATGAAAGAATAAATGTAATTATGTTTAATAGTAAATGGATTTTAGCAGCAATATTATGTAAAATCAGATAGTGGTTATGGAAAAAGGAGTGGGGGTCTGATAGGGATTAAAATTTAGTATGATTGTAAAGGAAATTATGCATATGTGTAAACAGATTTGTATATCTATATATTTGTACATTTGTAAATATGTAAATATTTTTAAATAGTTCTTTTTGCATATAAATAAAGGACCCAAACTCTTTTTGACAAATGCTGTGGATTCTTTTAGAGCCACCTAAGCTACCACCAATTCAGGCAGTTGGGACCTTGGTTTAATGTTTCATCCAAAGGATGGATTTCCACATATATTCAGTCAAAACTGAAAACTATCTTAGTAATGTTAATGATGCACACACGCACACACACACACACACACACATACACACACACACACACACACACACACACACACACACACACACACACACACACACACACACACGCGCACATAAAAATGCACACCCATTGAATTGAGGAAAGTAGAGTTACCATAAACAGTAGATGTTCAAACACATCAGTGATGCAGTAGACTAAGATGGATGTTACATGTGTTGCCATGGATCAGACATCCAGCCAGTATTCAAAGTATTCAAAGCATTTGTGTGCCTTCCACCCATAAAAGCAGAGATTCACAGAAATATAGATTAATAGACTGGCTCAAGGTAAACTCTGAGACCATGTTAGGCATAAAAGAGAGATTTGTTCTCAAGGAAAAGCTATTTTTGTGCAAAATGAGGTAAGGTTTCTCTGCCTGTGTCAGAGTGTGACTTTGTGTATGCTTCTGCACACTTTCCAAAGGGTAAGACAGAGAACTGATAATATGAGACAAATAGCGCCTGAAATATTTGCCAGTGAGAATGTAATGGTAGCATCTTTTAAATCTGGCTTTACCATAAAAGTGAGTGAAGAGGCAAGAGGTAGCTGGGTCTGAAGAGATAACATTTTGAACTTTGGGAGTTTGACAAAAAGACAACAAGTAAAAACAAGCTCGACCATCATGGCTGGTATGTATAAAACTTTAATAGAAAAACAATTAAAAAAATCTCAAAAAGTAAAAGGTAAGCACTTTCACGGTTGGAGGCTACTTCTTCAGACCATAATACTCCATACAGATTGTAGCACTGTTAAAATTACAAGTTACCCAATTAGAAAAAATAATCAGGTCACATGGCTACTCAGAAAGTGGTAGGGCAAAACCATTCATAAGACCATTCTAAAAAAATAGTAAAATAAATGCCTTAAATCATGTGCTTGTAAAAGTGGTTTGATAGAAACATTATTATTCAAACCAGGGGGTGAATCTGCTTTTAATAAAATAATCCACCTAAGTTCAGCACGTTTATTAATGTTTCTGATATCCCCTCCTCTAATGGTACGTTCAATGCATTCTTGGGAGGTCTAACACACATCTTCCAGTCGCTTCTTTCGTTCAAACTAGAAAAATCAATGACTAAAAATCTTTGGACTGCAGGCACTGTTTTAGTAGCTTCCTGAGATAACATTTGTTCCAGAAGGATAATTGATTTACTGGGCAAGAAGGAATCCCTTTGAAAGTAGGGAAGAACTCCCATTGCCAAATTTAGCTGTTTTGAATGACTTTCAGAACCCATTTTACCAAACCAATCTTGTGCCATAAGGGGTGATGTAGACTCAGAAACAGGGAGACACTGCCTGGTAGATGGTATGGGCCCTGAAAAGGCAAGCAGTCATTCAAACGTTTTGGACTGTCCTTGATTTTGAGAGGCTTTCCTTTTATTTTTTTAGTGTCTTTACTAAACCATTGCTTTTTAAAAATCTTTTTTGTTGACACTTTGATCCTTGAATTGTTTTTTTGAAAAAGGGAGCTGAAGTGGAAGGAAATGTTTTATTTGCCTTAAAAAGGGAAGATTGGAAGATATGGGTCACCCATTGAATCACATTTCCTCTCTCATTAAACTTCTTAAGCACCTCTGCAAAATGTCCAAATAGAACTTCTTGGTCTAGGGGAAAGTTTATAATTTCAGTTTAACTTGAAAATTTTGAGAACGTAACCAAGCATATCTTCTTATGACTGTCCCAGAAGCAGCAGCTCTGGAGACAGTTATTAACAGCAGTGTGGTATGTTTAACTACATGAAAAGCAAGAACAAAAGAAATATTCAATGAATTTTTCACCTCAGAAGAGGAGTGGTTGACACTTAACTTTCTCATTTTCTCCAGAGACAGAAGTAAAAACCTTAAATTCTGAGTATTAAAGTAGAAACATTCTTTCTTAACAAATTTATCTGAAGCTTTCTCCTCCTTGTCAGATGGAATGGAATTAATATTAGCAATTTATCTAGCAGAAGTATATCTGAATAGGAAAATTACTGCAAGGTCTGCTTTAAAGTTATAAAACAAGTAATTCTGAGTTTGAGGTACCCTGTACAGCCTATCAAACTTACTAAGGACAGGATGTTTACTGCATACCTCTTAACATTGTAACACAAGAAATCTGGACAAAAGCATAAAATAATGGGTGGGAACACCCTCACCCCCCAAAAAATAGGGCCAGATTTTAAATATTGCTCTTATAAACTTAGAACATTGATGGAATAACAGGATTTATATTTATCATGCATTTTCTGAAGGGTATGAAGTCTGAAACTCAAATGTATGTCCTTATTTATTGACTTCAATCTTCAATGATTTGCCAGAAAATCACAAATTTAAGTGGAACAGACCAAAAATATAAGGCAAAAATCTGGACAATCTGTGAAAATTTGGACAGTTGAGAGGTATGGTTGACTGTCAGATAAATTGCAAGTTGTGAGAAGAGCATTTTCTAAATCAGATAAAACAGGAAGAACAGCTGCAGATTGGGGAATATTCAACTGTAAAAAATGGAGCAATGCCACCAGAATACAACCAATAGAAATACCAGGTGGCCAGGCACAAAATGCACTTATACAAACACAATAAGGGAGCCAAAACAATAATTTCTAAAGTTTATTAAGAGATTAAGAGTTTTCAGCCTGCTGCTCTCAAGACTTCCTCAGAATAAAATCAAATAAGCCTTCTGCTTATATAACATTCAAATTCATTTAATCAATTAAAACATTTTGAAGTATGTGTGTATTAATTATTTCTAAAAGAGGCAGCATGTATATCCAACACTTCCATGTAACCTACCCTAATCGAAAAGACTTTTAAATAGTAAAAAAAATTAGAAAACCAACTTAAAAATGATAAATAACAACCTCAATATTTTACAAAATCAGTTTCTACGAAAACATATTTTGTAAGTTAATTTAAACATTGTGCTAAAAAAAATTGCAAATGAATTTAAGAATAATTTTAAATATGGGTTGTGATAAATATAAAAATAGTTCAAATGATTTTTGGAGGTGAATTTTTAAAAGTAGTTTAAGTACCCTTTGGTTTGTTTTTTATATCTGTTTTACAGTGTTTTTATGTGAGTGCATTGTTGTGCATGTGTGCATCTTTCTGTGTGTGTGTGTGTGTGTGTGTGTGTGTGTGTGTGTGTGTGTGTGTGTGTGTGTGTGTGTGTGTCTGTGTGTGTGTGTGTGTGTGTGTGTGTCTGCCTGTCTATGTGCACACAAACAAGTACAGGCTTTTGTGTTTGTCCAGCTGCATATGCATATTATTTAGACTTGCTTCTTGAATTCATTTATTGCCTCACACAGCATACCCAATGTCCTTTTTTCTTATTAACATGAGTGATTTTATTTGACCACGTATTAATTACAGTGTCACATATCTTGTTTGAATATCCAGACCAGGTTTTATGGCATACTATTTTTAGTGCTTAAGCTATGGCAGCAGTTGTAGAATTTTCAGTCTTTTTTTAATTTCTCCAAATCTTTTGATTTTTCTAATACCGTGACAGGAATGGAACCCATTCCTAAGTCAAAGTACGATTAAAGTTCATGAAATTAGTATTGTTTCACTCTTTGATGTCAGCCAAAACTGCACTCCGCAGCTGCAATGTGCCCAGTAATGACTCCTTCTGCAATTCATGCAGAGTTGCATGTATCATTAACATATCTAAATATGATTGTAGACTCTTTTTTAAAAGACCTGTTGCTCCTACTACTATTGGAACTACCTGGGTATCTTTCTTCCATGTTGCTCTCATTTCTGCTTACAAATCATGACATTTTATGAATTTGTGTCTCTCTGTATGCAGGACACTGTAGTCACTGGGTGTGGCGATTTCAGTGATTAATGTTACTTTTGTCTTCTTTTCTTGGACCACTATATCTGGTTTTCTAGCATCCATCTTTTGAACTGTTGGCAATGAATTATCCCATGTGATGTAGACTTCATAATTTTCTATGATGCTTTGTTGCTCGTTTCCAGTGTTTTTCAGCCACTTCAGTACCATAATGTTTGCACAATCCCCAGTGCAACAGTTTCTTCACATTATTATGCATTTCAGTATAAGTCCTTCTGCCATTATTCTGTTGCAACCAGCAATGAGGTGTGCAACTGTTTCCAGTTCTGTTTTACAAAACCTACATTTGTCTGTTTCTCCCACATGTTCAATGGACTTTGTAAACCAACGTGTACGTAGCCCACTATCTTGTGCTGCCAATATTAACCTTTCATCTCTTAGTTTGAAATTGCCTCTCCTTAACCATTCCTGTGTTCATTTCTGATCAACATGAGGTTCTTCCAGACGTTTTCTATACTTGCAACTATATTTATGCATTTTCCACATCTCTTGCCTTCTCATCTGGTCCTTCACCATATATTCCTTCTTTTATTTTTTGGCACATTCAGTTGCTGCCTTATTTTTATTCATTGAGGTCTGATTTACAGTCCTGCTTGACGCCGATATGCTTTTGCTAGCCTAATCAGGGGAAATCATCTTAGATTTATTCTCCTCATGTTTCAAAACTTTCACTACATTTGGGTCTTGTGATGTCAGCAGATATGCATGGAGTCCCACAATTGCAGATCTATACATGTAATCAGTTTCAAGGAGGCCCATCCCTCCTTCGGACCGGGGAATATATAGTCTTGGTATGCACTGATTTTTATAAATCATTTGGTGAGCATGAAGCATCCTTCTTGTTTTCCTATCTAATCTATCCAGCATGTTTTGGGGCCAGTCAATCACTCCAAAACTGTAAGTTGGGACCAGAAGAGCAAATTGGTTTATAGCTTGGATTTTGTTCCTAGATGTCAATGCTGTTTTCAGGATTAATTTAAGTCTTCTAAAGTACTCCTTACTAAGTTTTATTCGCATTTGCTAATGTTTTATTGTTGATCCTTCATTAATTCCCAAATATTTATACACTCCCTCTTGCTCAAGTTCTTTTATATCACATTCTTGTTCCAAACTGATGTTTTCATGGTGCTGCAGTTTTCCTGCTTTAAAGGTTGCTTTTACACATTTATCAAGACCAAATGGCATTCTTATGTCATCTGAAAAAGTTTTAACAACCTCCAGTTGTGCTTTCAGTACTTCATTTGATGAGCTATACAGACTTAAACCATCGACAAAGAGAAGATGAGAAGTCTTTACACTTTGTTGTTTTCTAGGAGCCAGATTATAAGGCATGGCCTAAGCTGTTAAGTAAACAGCTTAATGAGTTAACGGCAAGGCAGAATAGCAACAGTGACAGAGAGTCAGCCTGGAATATCCCCCTTTGAATTTTTATCCCTGGGATAATAATTTGTCCTTTATCATGCCTTAATTGCAAAGTGGTCTGCCACAGTTTCATTGTCACTGTAATGTAGTCGATCAGTATAGGGTGTATCTTATACATTTTAAGCACACTTTTATCCATGAATGTGGGAACTATCAAATGTTTTTTGTACTCAATCCATGTCATACTTAGATTCTTCCCCTTTTTACAGTTCTCCACTATGACTTTATTTAACAACAAATGATCCTTTGTTCCATATGACTTTCTTTTATTGTCCTTTTGTTCTACTGCCATAATTTAGTTTTCTTCTAAATGACTATAAACTCTGTCAGCATCAATTCCCATGTATAGTTTATACATCGTCAGAAGGCAAGTTATTGGTATATAATTTTTAGGGTAGCTTGCAGGTTCACTCTTAAGTAGGAGCATTGTTTTTCCTGCTGTTAGCCACATTGGTGTTACTAGTTTTAACCAAATGTTAGGTACTGCATCTGGGCCTGGGGTTTTCCAGTTAGAGGCTTTTCTTAACTTTGTTTCAGTCTCTCTGGCTATTACTTCATCCCATTTCATATCCTGTACCTTTAAACTTCTTATTCTTTCTTTTACGTCTTCTATCCATTTAGCATCTTTGTTGTGTTCCACAGGATCTTCATAGATACTTCTCCAAAATGTATCTATTTCTTCTGTTTTTGGTGGTCTTTCAATTCCTTTTACCTTGTTTCCCAGTTCTCTACTAACCCTTTTTGGGTCATCAATATATTGCTTATTTTGAAATTTTCCTTTATATTTATCTTTGTATCTTCTAAGTTTTTCCGACTGTGCTGAAATTTTTAGTTTATTTGTGATAGTGCATGATAGATCCTGGTCTGTTCTAATACTGAGCATTGCTTTTATCATATCTATCTTTCTTAGCATTTTTATTGATCTATTAGGTTCATAGGTGTTTACTAGGCTAACAACCACAAGGGCCTTTTTAAGCCAGCTATGCATCCCAAATCTCTGAGAAGTTCTGATACCCTTGATAAGTGTAAGCAGGGGCCTGGGAGATGAACCATTTACAGGTTACCTCTGTCCATTAGAGACATATGTAGGTGCCAAACAAGGGATGAATTTCTGGTTTCCCATCCAATTGTCCAAGTTGCACTTGAGTTGGGTTAGGGAGGAACTTTGCTTCACATGGATGGGGAGCCTTTTCCATAGACAGGGTAGTCTCTAGGATACATGTATATCTCTCCTGGAGGTCCTATTTATATCACAGGCAAGGTTTAAGTCTTTAGAATGGGTAATTCTGATGTTTTTTGTTTTGTGGATATGCATGAGGTCCATCAGAGTGGGGTCTGACAATGCCCTGTATGCCAGGCCTAAATCTCCCCTCAAACACCTGTAGGAGACAGAATACAGGGATAGGGCCTTGAGGCGATCTGCAGAGGACATATTACTTATGTCCTGTATTCTTTTAGTGAGGAATCTCTGTGGACATTCCAATTGCTGGATATGCCTGGTTAGGTACATACCAAAGAGGGCATTGGACTCAATGATAGGTCTTATGAATGCCAAATACAGTGGAACAATGACTTCCTTGGACTTAGATGCATATTTTTGTTTATAAGTTGTGCAACATAGAATGATTTCCTCACCACTGTAGACACGTGATGATCAAAGGCTAGATTACTATCTATGTGTATCCCTATGTCCCAGACTATTGGGTCAACTCTAAGGGGTGTATTGTCAATATGATAGTTACCAGGGATGGATGACTTCCCAAAAGATACTATTATGCATTTCTTGGCATTTAGTTTTAGTGCATGGCTCTGACACCAGCTGTTTGTCTGTGTCAGCCCCTCCTGCAGAACATTTGTGCCAGTGTGACATTCAATGACAGCTCCTAATTTGCAATCATCTGCAAATTTAGTCAGCCAGAGACCACTGACATTGGCCTTGACTTCTGAGAAGTAAATGCCAAAGAGGAGCAGTCCAAGGACTGATGCCTGAGGGAATCCCCAATTCTAATTTCCTGGGTCCTGTCCGTGAGCCAGTTGGCTATGCACCGGGTGACATACAGGTTTGTACCTAATATTTTAAGTTTGTCAACAATACCTGAGTGGGATATTGTGTCAAATGCCTTAGCCAGGTCAAGGTAGGCAGTGTGAATGACTTTGCCGTCATCCATTGCTTTGGTGACCTTCTCGAAGAAGTCAACCAAGTTGAGTAAGCATGATCTGCCCTTGATGAAGTCCAGTGTCTGGAGTTTTATTATATCTCTGTTGATCATTTCCATGATAATTCTTTCCGTGGCTTTACATATAAGACTAGTGAGACTTATGGGTCTGTAGATTCCAAAGTCTGTAGATGGCCCACCTTTGTGGAGAGGGATGATTGTTGTCTTTCTTCATTCATGAGGCACAAAGCCTGTTTGGAGGCTACATTTAAATAGTAATTCCAGAGGCCCAGATAGGTCATGTTCCATGCTATTTAGAAGGCATCCTGGGATATTGTCTGGGCCCACTGATGCAGTGTTCTTGGTCTTAGAGAGAGCATTAAGGATCTGTTCCATAGTGATAGTAGGGGGAGTTATATTTGATTATATTTCCTGAGGGAAGGTTGAGGGGGGGGGGGAGAGAGTTAAAGTTGGAGCTGAGTTTATCAGCCAGGGGGTTTGCTATATCTTCTGCCTCAGTATAGGTGGCTCCATTTACAATGAGCTCTGCATACAATTGTGTATTGTGTTTGAAGTTGTAGACATATCTGAAGAATGCTTTGTGGTTGTCCTTGGCCTGTGAGGCCAAACTTACCTCAACTTTGGCTTTGGTAGACATTATTTGTCCTCTGAGTTGTTTGTTTAGTTTGATGAAACTGCTTTTATTCTACTGCATGCTGCACCTCCTAATTTTTGCCATGATTTTCTTTATCCTGTTATACAGCTAATTGATTTTGTGATTCCACCAGGGTGGCTTGTTTTTTGAGTTAGTTCTGTATGTCTTCCTGGTGGGTACAGCTGCCTCTATGCAACTATTAACATGCTATTACAAGGGTTCTGTGTTCTCAGGGTTTATGGGGCTTGAAATTCTGCCAGATTCTCACTTAATAGCAGGAGGTTAGCCTTAGAATAGTTCCTGAATAGTCCAGGTTTAGCTGGGGGTCCAGGTTTTATTTTTACTTCAAAGGAGACCATTTTGTGTTCAGCCCTTACCAGGGAAGACATTACAGTATGGGGTGTACAGCAGTCTCCTATATTAGTGGGACCAGATCCAGTATGGTTGCACCCCTGGTTGTTGTATTGACTATCTGGTCAAGGGAGTTTGTGTTTACAAAATCCGGGAATCTCTGTGCATGTACGTTAGGATTCCCAGTTAATAGTGGGGTAATTAAAGTCACCCATGAATATGGTATTGGGTTGGATGGTTTGTGTTTCTAATAAGTTTAAATACATGGTATGGGTTTCCTGGGTCATAGAGGGGGGACCTGTAGCTTGCAAGGAAGTGGTACTGGATTTTACCTATGGTGATTTGAACATGGATCAGCTTAAGTGCATTGTCCTGTTTGACCAGCCTTGAAGTATATTTATTTTTGATGTAAATAGAGACACCTCCACCTTTAGTGCATGCCTGTGAAGTAGCTGGCCTAAATGTGTGGAAGACTTTGTCCAGATTTCTTGTGTTAGGAGGTTAAAAGGTATGCTTTTGATTATAGGAAACTCCATTGTGAAGATCACTGGTGTCCCACTCATCAAGTTGTACAAATATCAGCACAGTTCAGTTGTCTGTCAGGAGCTAGAATGCATTTAGGCCACTGAACTATAAGTACTAGTATGACTCACTCATAGTCCACTTTCTTGGATTATATGAAGA
Source organism: Protopterus annectens (assembly GCF_019279795.1). Classification (NCBI taxonomy): domain Eukaryota; kingdom Metazoa; phylum Chordata; order Ceratodontiformes; family Protopteridae; genus Protopterus; species Protopterus annectens. The sequence goes on along the minus strand of NC_056728.1, from coordinate 38,218,320 downwards.
GAGGCATAATGGAGCTCTCAGACTATGTTTCCCAGGCCAGTATGAGCTTAACATTGAGCAGTATTCTGACTTCTTCAAGGATGATGCCACAATATCAACAAAAAATTATTTTTCATAGGATCATAACTAGGCTAATGGCCCTAGAGCCTTTACAAGCCTAGCCATGTAATACCAGTATTCCCTAATTAACCATGCTAGATGATCTATATTTGCAAGTCTGCTATAGTCTTCAAACAGTGACATTTCTTGTCTTAATTACTTTATAGTTTTCTGTATTTGATATTTCCATGATGGTATTCAGCTTCTCCCCTTCCTCTCCCTCACTACCCTGTGTTCTTGTGGTAGAACTTTATCAGTTATTAATTTAGCTATACACTAATATATCCTGTTTATTTCTGTTATATCGCATGGATCTCTGTGGACAGTCCTAATTACTGTGTTAATTTGTTTTATTAGACTTCTGACTTTTAGGGTTTTATTGACCTTCTGCAGCCTTATTTCTTTCATTGATCTTAATATATCTATCTATGCCTATTAAATCAAGCAACTCTTCTCTTAGCTCATTTTCTTCCAAACTGAGGGCACATCTCTTGTTTTCCATTTTCTGCGGACATTCTATAGAAAGTTCTGTAGCATCTTCCTGTGGGAACATTCTCTTCAATTTCATCCTGTGCCATCTGTTGCTCTGTCATATGGGAACTCACTGGCCTATCACTCCTCAACACTGACTGCATCAGAGTTTCCACAGTTTCTTGTTCCTGCCCTTGCTGTCTAGCTTCAAGTGAACTTTTATACTGGTTTCCTGTGGAAGGCTCCAAAATATCTTCATATGGCACCTGGCCAGTTTGTTTCCTGTTCCACTGGTTTCCCCTTAATTTGGATATCCATTGCTCTTTCCTATTATGGTGCTTTCTTAATTAGATTTTCTAACTAAATCTTTCACTTTGCATGTACTCCATAACCTCAATTTCTATTTCTTTAGCTTCTCTTTTACTAATCTCCTTTTCTACTTTTCCTCTTTGTGTTATTTTTTGTATTGTAAAGTTTTCCATGTCCGGATTCTTTTGCCTGTATTTCTATTCAAATATCTTTGGTGCTGCTCTTTTTGTATTGGTTAGTTTTGCTTTCTCCTTTGCATAAATATTACACCATATTAAATCTCTTTTTCTTTCCCATGTCCATATTTCTTCTTCAGATATCTCATGATCTTCCTGCTTCTCCTTACTTTGGGAACTTACTCCATCATACTGCAATGTAACCTGTGTTAGACCTTCTAGACCAAATTATTCACTTCTCAGGCACTCCATAACTTCAACTTCTATTTTTTTTAATTTATACTTTACTAATATTCTTTTCTATGTTCCATCTTTGTGATATTATTTTTTATTGTGAAATTTTCCATAGCTGGATACCTTTGCCGTTATTTCTTTTCAAATATCGTTGGGGCTGCCTTCTCTATATTGATTCATTTGGCTTTCTCCTTTGCATAAATATTGCACCATATCAAATCTCTCTTTCTTTCCCTTGTCCATATTTCTTTTTTATACTTTTCAAATATCTCTGAGTTTTGTGTTTATATTTTTGCAGTTCCTCAGATGCTTCTTTTTCTGCACAAAGTTTATTGATCTATATACTGTTTTTTCACAAATTTGTTGTATTAATGAATGCAAATTTTCATTTGAAGCTTCTGACAGTTTTTCCTGTGGAAGTATGTTTCTTTCTTCTAATTTCTCTCTTAATAATTTTGTGTATCTTGTGTCTGGAAATTCTGGGCTTTTTGCATAATAGTAACAATACATAATTTCTTTCTTATTGTCAATAGTCCACTTTATTGTCTTTATGGCTGTTTTTTGGCCTATCAGTTTTTGTGATTTTTGTGGATTATTACTTCCTTCTACAACATGGGGGCCATCCTCCTCCTGGGCCTAGCCTGGCCCCAATATAGGAATGTTTCCATATTTTGAGGATTCTACACTGCCATCTTTTCCGGTCCTGGCACCAGTGTGCTTATGAGGATTGGGCACTTTTTTATCCTGGGTCTTGTATAGGAACTATGAGTGGTGTGCCGAATAACCAGGAGGCTCTCCCGAGGAGGGAAAGAGAAAGAAACAGAGGTAGGAGCGTTGTTCCCAGTCCGGATAGACGTGAAGGGAGCCAGAACATCGACCAGAGGCAGGGTGTGCTGCACGGAGAAGTTGGCATCCCAAATATCTTCTCGGGGAGCTCGGAGGATGCTGCTTGTCCGCCTTTTGGAATGAACAATAGTGAAAACAGGGCGGTGAGGCGTAAAAATGTTGGAAATACAACTAGAAGCCACAGTAATGTTTCGGCTGGTAGCAGGACTGCAGGTAACTCTAATGGAGAACACGATGTGTATTCCAACCAAACTAAAGTGGACTTTGATAATGTTTACAATTTAAATATAATTTTAAAACCAAAAATGTTTACAAAGTGCCTTCAAATGACGTTAATTCATCCTTTAAAAATAATTTGAGATTGTTTGATGAAATGTTATTCAAATTCAAAAACCTGGAAATGGAAAATGCATATCTAAATGAATGTTTAAGTTTTAAAAATTGTACCTAAGGGGCTGAGGGTTTGCCGGTACCCTAACAAAGTGAGGATAGGTAGTGAATTTCATGTTGAATTAATAGAGATTTTTGATATGTGTGGGTTTGAAATTCTTAAGGCTATTATTAAAGAAAATATGAGGGTTATGGATGATTTAAACAACAAAATAAAAGAAGTGAATGAACGCATTACTAAGGATTTACTTTTTGAAGTGCAAGAAAATCAGGTTAAGTACCAAAATACATTGGGAAGTATAGAGAAGAGTATGAATAATATTTTTGAGAGGAAATGTAAAAAGCTCGACAGGGACATTATGGAGTACAAGGAAAAGACCAATTACCCAAAACCTAGGGACTTTTTTCCACAAAAGTTTAACATTGTTCATAATCAGGAAAATTTGGGGGAAGAAGAATATGCAGAGAGTGGTGAAAGGGATGGTGGTAGGGGGGAGAATGAATATCCAGAGTTGAGGAGATCTGAAAGAATTAAAAATTATCATCAGAGGAACCTACAAAAAAACTATCAAGGGGGGGGGGGGGCTCAATTTCAAAGGTACCAGAGCAGGAGCAGGCCTTACAGAGAATGGTAGAATGTGGAAGTGGGAGTATGGAAGCACCTCAGAGGGAGAATAAAATGGTTAAGGAGGGAGTTGTGTGGAAATTAGGGAATTATAACATTTATAATTACAGTGGTGTAGAAATTTCAGCTATACACTTTCAATTATTCACTAAGGGAATGAAATTTGTGCCCAATAGGAAGGCTGATTTGAACAAGGTGTTGATTGATCTGAAAATGTTTACAAGAAAGAAGAATCTTGAATTAATGTTCCATGAACAGAGCAACAATAGTATGGTAAAAGGGAATCTAAGGAAAAGAAGTGTGTTCAACCCTCCTTTAAATCAGCAATTAAAGAATTTTTAAATGGTAACGGAAAGGAAGTTAAGGAAAGCTTTGATGGATAGTAGGATAGGGTATAATTTAACGAAAGAGGAGAATGAGTTATTGGTGCAACTTTCCAATGACCCTACCTTAAGAATATTGAAACCTGACAAAGGAGGGGGCACAATAATTATGGACCATATGATTTATGAGGCCAAAATGTTGGAACTTTTAGGTAATGAAGAAAGATATGTGAGATCTTCCATAAATGAAATCAATATTGCTAATAGGAATGTTTATTTGAAATTGTATGATTTACTATTAGAAGGAGTAATTGATTTGAGTACATTTAGATTTCTACATGTGGAGAAACCGAAGGTCCCTAACATATTTGGTATACCCAAGGTCCATAAGGATGAGGTAAATTCACCTATGAGACCTATAGTCTCTTCGGAAGGTTCTGTTACTGCCCCCATAGCCAAATGGCTAGATTGTAAGTTAAAGGGAGTAGTTAAGGAAGGTGCAGGTGTGGTCAAAGATTCATGGGACCTACTCCGGAACCTTAAGAAGGAGTTTTTTGATGAAGAACTAGTCTTTATAACCTTGGACATAGTGGACCTTTTTTCATCCATTCCATATAAAGAGGGAATGGAATGGTTTGAGGAGGCATTGATTAACTATGGAAAGTTTACGCATAATGAATTTTGTTTAATTTTAACATTAATGGATCTTGTGTTGAAAAGTAATTTCTTACACTTTGAAGGTGAATTTTTTAGGCAGACAAAAGGAATTGCTATGGGTGCAAATTGTGCACCCATATATGCGAATATTATTCTGGCAGCATGGGAGCAAAAGTATGTGTTGAATTCACAGTTTAAAAGCTGCTGGAAAATGTATAAAAGGTTTCTGGATGACATTTGTTTATTATGGGTGGGGTCAGAAGCTGAATTTGAAGCCTTTTTTCACTATATTTCCCAAACAACCTCCTTTTTATCATTTACTTATTCAAAGAGTGTGGAATGTCTGAAATATCTGGACATTTTTGTTGGAAAAGGAGAAGGGGAATTTTACTCTAAAGTATTCAGAAAGGACAACTATTCCAACTCCTTCTTAGCATATGAGAGTGCACATCCCCATCACCACAAAAAGGGAATAATTAAAGGGCAGTTTGTTCGAGGTAGTCGGATGTCCTCTAGGGATTGTGACTTTGATGAAGAATGTATTAAGGTAAATGGGATGTTCATGGACAGAGGGTACCCGAGTAATTTAATTGGGGAAATTGAAAAGGAGGTTAGGAATGGAAGACCGGGTAAATATCAGCCTATTTTAGGGAAGGACGATGGTCCCAAGGAGGTGATTAATATTGAAAAGGATATTTTTGATGTAAGAAATAATTTTATACTAGATTATAGTGGGGAGGCAAGGGTCATCTGAAGATTAGTGGAAGAAGAGTGGGCAAAGTTTAGTGAATTCTCTGACCTAGGAAGCCTGTTTACACAACCCTTGAAATGTACATTCAGAAAAGGTAAAAACTTGAAAAATTTCTTTGAAAGGAAAAGTAAGGAAAATACCACTACCAGGGAGAGAAAGGGTACATTCAAATGTGGGAGGTGCTCCCAGTGCCCATTTATTTGTAATAAAGACACAATATATGTGAAAAGTAGGGATATATTAGTGCAGAGCAAGCAATATGCTAATTGTCAGACCAAAGGTATAATTTATTTGAGTACATGTAAGAAATGTGAGGCATTTTATGTGGGGAAGTCTGAAAGAAGACTAAGAGATAGAATTTACGAGCATAACTATGAAATAAAGACAAAATGTATGTGTAATGCTCTGTTTAAGCATAAAACAAAATGTGAAGAAGCTGAATATACTTTTTTTGTGTTGGAGATTGTAAATAAGGATATTCGTGGTGGGCCATGGGAGGAGACCATCGAGTACAAAGAGTTACTTTGGCAACTCCAACTTGAAGCTTATAACTCACCAGGGCTTAATAACTATGTGTCATTAGCCCCAGTATTGAAAATAAGAGCAGCGAAGCTCTGATGTGGTTAATGCATATACTGGGAGTTAAAGTATTAAACTATCAAAAATTAAAAATTATTAAATATTAAAAAATAAAATGCTCCATTTCTGAAATGCAAAAGGGTATGATGTGTATGAAATTATTTTTATGTGAATATAGTGTTTCCAGGAAATGATTTTGGGATTGTTTTTTTGGCAACAAAAAACTTTGATGGGCATTACTTTAAGCACCTTTATAAAATTTTGGGTGAAATGTGGCAATCTATACACTAGAGGGAGCAATGTATGGGTTGTTTGGGTGTATGTATTTTTTATGTATGAATTTTTTATGTATGAAATGTATGTTTTTAATTCATTGAATTTTATAAATAAACCTTATGAATTAATTCTAGGGATAAAATGTTGTGAATAGTAAGGTAATAAATTGTAATATGATTGTTTTAAATATTTTTAAAGAAATATATGAAGGCACTTTGTGGAGGTGGATTTCAATGTAATTATGATGGATTAGTGTAATTAAGAATTTTATTGCATTAAGAGTTTCAATTATCTAATTAGCAACAGTATTTAAGTTGAAGGGGAAGAGTAAGCATTATTCTTGTGCATCTGAGGAAGTGGGTTCAAACGAAAACGCAGGTGTGGAGACATAGCGTTAATGTGTTTGGAGCTGGTTGCTGAATTTACGTGCTGCTGCTGTGTTTTGTTACCTTCTCGCAAATAAAGCTGTTAAAAGAAAAGGAGCCGTGTTTCTTCCACTGGTACTATTTTGGTTTTGCGGGTCTTGTGCACCCCGCTCTCTTTTTTAATTGTTAACCTATTTCTGTCCATGATATATGCTATATAAATACAGTCTATATATCAGTGTCGTCTTGGTGAGATTTTGTGAAAAACAGGGTCCACCTAGTGAAGGTACTCACCAAGACTTGAGGATGAATTCAGTTTCAGCAATAATACTCTCTTTTACTTACTGACTTATCATCTCTCCATTTGGATCCCAAATCTTTGTAGTGCAACCACTGTAATGTTGCCAGAAATACTACACTAATCTGTTGTCATGCTGATTCTTGTCAACACTACTGCACAATGCAAAGAAGCACTTTTACTTTTACAGACTAAACTTCTCATATTTAGGCAGTGTTGTACTGCATGAAATGTCAACTTCCAGTCGCTTTCGCGTTCCGTATATGCCACTCTTCTTCTGTTAGGCATTGTTCCTATGATTTGCAAAGCCCCAATACTGATTTTTTTCCCGAGACCTTGGACTTTGTAAATTTGCAGCCTACCGTAGTGTTGTTGCTCCCTGCATCATATGACACTCATTGGCAGTGTTAGGGCCTATGTAAGTCCAGAACCATTATTTATAGCAAGCAAAGCACAATATGTGACATGGGCAGAGACTAACAGAAGAGCATTCTAAATAACATGCTAATTGCTAACTTTGTGTGTAAATTACAGTATGTGTTGTATACTGCATGCATTTTTAATTTAATATGTAACATTTAATTCAAAGAAAGAATGACACCGTGCTCATATCTGAAAGCATACTTCTTTAGAAGCTATGGCATTAGTATTACCTAAAGTTGTTTCTGTTGAACTGCTTTTAATGATTAGCAAACAAAGGTGGAACATTGTTCTAGCAAATTGTTAATTTAGCAGTGTTTTTTTTTTTAATTATTAGCAACTATTATCGCATATGGGCATCTACTAAAACACATGAATGTGTTTCAGTTCTCTAATGTGTTTGAACTTGATATTTGCTGAAGGACATTTTAATGCAGCCAAACGGCTTATAAGATAATACGCTTTAAAGCTTAGCATAAACAAGGTATATAATAAGCTTTGTAGCTTGCTTACACTTAGCAAGCCAAATGTCTTTGTAAAACTATAGTATATAGTGGTATAGGATTTATAAGCCTCAACTATGACATGTGACTATGACTACTATGAATAGCAACCTTTATTTGGTAGTCAGTAAGCACTGATTGTAATTCCAGTTGTAGTAGGTAAATCGACATAACCTTAAAACCACCATGTTAAAACAATTTCAGCCATAGTGCGGCCCATTTGCAGAAATATATCCATTATTCAAAAACACAAAACAAATATCATATTTTCTAGGTATCCATAATGTAAACTTCAGAGCAAGTCTAAGTAAATTTATCACAGCTTCTTTACAAGTACAGAAATCATGAAACATTATAGTATATGCTGTATGGAAAAGTTTACAACTGATTCTTCAGTCATCTAAATGCAATATTGCATATTGTATTACTACAGTATTGCTGATTGCATTGCAATGCATTTTAATATTCAAACACAACAATCTTGTTCTTTTGCATTAATGTTTACTTGCATACAGTATACCTGTCATTAGGCTGCCTCGTTGAATGTCTGGTGTTTGTACCTCTCTCCCTACAATTTCAGCTGCACTGACAGTGATAATGCCCCAGGTGCAGTATAACAGTGCATTGCTTTTTTGCCATGCCTTATCCTTTGATTCTCTGTTAAGATTTCAGCTAATCAAATGTTACCTGAGCACACTTTTAATTCAGGACACTGTTAGGCAGAGTAGTTTTTCTGCTACCTGATCAAAATGGTGTCTGTTTTCAGAGGACTTGTCCACTGAAATTATAGCAGGAAAACAAAGTGTTGGGCATTTTATTAAATTACCAAGAGTTCAGACTGGAAATATGAGTGCTCCTTCACAGAAAGAAGCCACAAAGTACTACAGTGTGTGTGTGTGTGTGTGTGTGTGTGTGTGTGTGTGTGTGTGTGTGTGTGTGTGTGTGTGTGTGTGTGTGTATGGTTTAATTGTTTCATTAAATGAACCAATGAACCTGCTCGGGCTAATACAACAAAATTTCCCTCTGTTTTTAAAGATACAATATCACTATCGTAAAGAAACATTCCTACTTAAAGAAGCAGTATTTTATTTACAACAAATTCACTGAAACAGTTCCATATACACTATTGATAGCCATATTTCACAATTTGATTGAGACATGTCATACTGTATATATCTACACACACACACACACACACACACACACACACACACACACACACACACACACACACACACACACACACACACACACACATATATATATATATATATATATATATACACACACACACACACATATATATATATATTTTATATATATATATATATATATATATATATATATATATATATATATATATTTTTTTTTTTTCCACTCGAAAAATCGCTCAGTTCTCCTCTGAAAAAGGAGGAAGATTTCTGAGATTCCTCCTGAGTTGCAAGAAAATGGCAAGAAATAAAGAAATTCTAAATTGGTAGTCTAATACAAGCAAAATGAAAGGAAGCTGAACTATTAAAAGTGTGTGCAATATATCTACTGGACCATTACTGCTGAACTTCTCTTCCCACCAGCTAAGAAAGTAAGGATGGCACCTCTGCAGTTTGCTTTGTTGGTGATGGTGCCAACACTATCCTGGCAATACTGTACTTGGTATCCACATTATATTATGGACATTATATTATGGACCCCCAAAGGAGATTGTATTCAGATGCTTCCAGTGGTCTCTGTGCTGCAGTGACAGGATGAGTTTACTTTTCTTGAGAGGTAGTTTATGTTGCTGGGTAAACACAAGGTCAGTAATGACATGGGTCTGTGACAGGGCATTGCTGTATCCATTTTTTTGCCATGGCCTAGGAATTTTGAATAGGTGTCATTATTCATGTCCCTGGGGAAAAATCACCCTCCACAAACTGCTTATATGGGTCACATGCATACTGTATGTGAGAGCTGTGGCCATTGCCTGGGTGGCCTACAGACACATTGTACATTATATCCTATGTATTACAGACAACCTGGCAGCTGATAGCTTGAACCCTACCTACAGTTAATATACTGTCTTCCCTGCTCCAGGATGGGGCCTTTATCACAATGTGGGTGCATTCTATTGCCTCCAATACCTC
>NC_056728.1:38061375-38203875 GCF_019279795.1 Protopterus annectens | reverse complement strand
ATCATGAAGGGTTTCACATCTAGATCAAGAGTGGTAATCGTGCCCCTTTATTCATACCTCACCAGGCCCATCATAGAATACAATGCCCCTTTTGGGATGTACCTTACCCAACACCTGCAGCAATTAGAAAGACCCCAAAAGTATCTCACCAAGAGGATCAAGGGTCTCAAACAGATGCCATATGCTGCTCGGTTAAAAAAACTCCAGCTCTACTCAGTTGCATACCGCCTACTTTGAGGCGATCTATGCCTGACATACAAAACTATGTCAAATCCAGAATTAATGGACATGCTCCACCTCAGTAAATCTAAATCCCTTAGAGCCACATGCTCGAGGGACTTGAACCTCAGCACAGAAATAAATAGAACTTGCTGGAGGGACAGGTTCATAACCCAGAGGCTCCCTTCGCTCTGGAATAGAATTCCAGTTCATGTGAGGCAGAGCACCTCACTGAATCTCTTCAAGAAAAATCTTGATAGGTGGATGGGGGATCATAGGTTTGTCCCAGGGATTACTCCTGTGTCACTATTAGACAGAGGCACAGTAAACTAAACCTTAAAAAGGGTACAGTATACTCAAAGCAAGGGGTGGCGTAAGCCATACAGAATCGGGCTAGGCTTATAATTGCCCCAGGGCAGATAGCCTAGTATGAACCTATGAACCTATGAACCTATCTAGGTTCCCAGTGCTGTAGTGAACATTCATTCAGCATGGCATAGCACTTAAAACCTCCTGGTGGTAGGGCTTGCTTTCTAGAAGGGATTGAGCTTTCTGGCAACCTAACATATTGACAGTATATTGGAAGGTAAGAGTAGGATGCCATGTAGCTCTCATCTGCAGCTGGTGAGCATTTTCTAGTTATGCACTAATCCTTTAGCTGGTTTGCATGCTAATGATATATTATGTACTGTGCCGCACCCATTTGGCATGTGTCCACTTTGTTACTATTTTATAGTAGATGTTTGCACGTTTCCAGCCTGTTGAGATGTAAGCCTAGGGGAAGCTCTAGTCTCCAGTTGAATTTGCACAAGGCAAAAGTGAATATTAAAAAATACTTTAAGCTATTTATGGGGTGACAGGCTTTCCCCCATCTCAGATATGGAGGCAAGTCTCCCACACTTTCTACTTTAGTATTTAACCCCAAAGGCACCAGTGCCTGAGGCAGTGGCAAGGAAACCATTAGAGTTTTATCACTGGTCTCAAAGTTCAAACTGTGGCTCTCAAAATTGAAAACAAATACAAGGTACTGCCATTTGCATAGCTGTATTTCTGAATCAGCTGTCTTTTGCAACTGTCTTCCAACAAGCTGGAATGTGAGGAACTGAATGCCTCCTTTTATACATGTAAGCACTGCCTAACACTACAACAAATGATTACAGCAGTAGTTTCTAAGACAAAAGTTAGAATTAAGCAAGACAGCCCATTTTAATGTATTACTGTAATTGCAGCAGGATCAGTTTAGCTGTTTGAAGATTATTCATCTGGCTGACTGTAAGCACAGTTTGATCATTTTTAACTGAGGTTTACATGATGGCAAGGAAGTAATGATGAATAGTATTTATGCGCACTTTATATAGTTAATCGCAAGGTGCTAAGACCTCAAAGCAGCTATATAAATGTAAGGGGGTGTTGGGATGGTGTAGGGTACTTGCCTCCTTATGTATATTAGTTATTCCATTTTAACACATTTTGGCATATTGTGGTACACTGACATTCAGCCAGATGGTATTTTGTCACAAGTACTTTGTAGTTAGTAGATACACTCGCTTATAAAGAACTAGGTTGCTTGAATGATTGCTGCTTCTTGTAGGTCGCTGAATGGTATATATATATATATATATATATATATATATATATATATACACACACACACACACCTGAGGAATGTAATTTGATTTTGTATCTTCTCATCTTTCTTGAATGATCAATATGCATCATTCAGCCATTGCACTAAAGCATTTCCAGTTTACTTTCAATATATCCACTGCCGCCTATAATGGATGTATTATCACTTTGCTCCAGAAATAGCTTCCCCTTCATGAAAGTCTCTGCATAAAGGCATCTAAGTTATCAGTTTATTTTGTTTACTTATTTGCTAACCGGAGTGGTATTCATGAACAAATATTTAAACCTGAATGCTAAGTGGTGACTTGCGGGGAGGGAGGCATTTCAGAGACACACATAGCATGACGACTCTACAATTGAAATAGCGTGGCATTACAGATATGCAAAAGACCTTATAATAGCAAGCAAATAATTACTAAAATGCTAATAAGAGCCAACATGTATACAAATGGCAAACTCTGACATGGCACAGAAATTCAGAAACATAAAATTTGTATGATGAGTCATGGTGATCATTTATTCTGAACACTTGGATTTTCTGGTGCACAGGAGCTTTACTCATGTTATAATGCTAGGATTAGTGTCAGTATCAGTAGAGTGGCATGTGTTAGTGGTCTGCTTTCAAGCCAGTGTCAGAGTATTGCATGTCATCAACTTCTGCATTGCAGATAGGCCTGCCAGCAGCTAATGTATTTTCACCTCTGTGACCATAATGTTCTCAACTGCAACTATGTGTTTAGAGGCATCACATATGCTGCCCTCACATACAGTCAAGGGGATATGTGTAGTGCCTACTCCAGTGGACAAGAGAGTTTGGCCAGCATTACCCATCCTTGCTATAGAGAACTTTCAGCACCTGACAGGGGATACATTAGGAATTTCACAGGTATTGGCCTCATGGATCCTAAATCAAGTCCTTGATGTTTTGCTGCAGCACACGGAGGAGCATATTTGGCTTCCACAGAAAGCAGGAAATAAAAGCAATACTATGGGAGCATTCTATGCCATAACTCATTTTCCTAAGGCTTGAGGGCAATTTACTGTACTCATATTGCCATCAGACCCTGTCTGTCCCACATTGTATCTGGTATATCAGCCAGAAGAGCTTCTACTTCAACAACTGCAAAGTAGAGTTCAGAGCACAGACCATTATATAAAATGTGTCTGAGTGCTGTACCATCCAGGCAGTTACCATGATTTTTATATCTGGCACACATGCAGCCTATACCAGTATATCATGATGGGTCAGTTTCCCTACGGTTATCTAACTAGGTAGGCTTCCACACTGCCACCCACAGAGTCCTCACTACGTTGTTCCCATGAATGTAGGCAGTCGACCTCACACAGTGTTGTCCAGTGTTATGTGTTGCAGGTGATGTGGAATATGCCTTGGAACCATAGCTGAGTGCCCTCATCTACAGCCCCAGAACATAGTGGAGATGGAGACTAATATCACACTACTGCATTCATGTCCACGAAATTATTTCAAACTAGATTCTCTTAGATTGAATGTTGGATTATGAGTGAGAGTTGTGCAGTTTGACCACTAAAGCTTTGGCAAAACATTAATCTTCTTTTTCGCTGATTCTTACGTTTCTTCAAAAAATTTCCACTGACTTTAGCAAGATCATGAAATAGTTTTTTTTTTTTTGGGGGGGGGGTTCTACTTACCCTGTGTATTGTTTGATCTTGGAGTTAGTATGTTTTGAGTTGTGGAAGTGTGAGGGTACAGGCAAGCTTGTACCCCACTGTGGAAAAATGTTTTTGTTGTATTTCCTTTGAGTTAATGATTTGAGATAAGATGTCAGCTGTTTTTTTTTTTTTCCTTTTCTGACAGAACAAATTACAGTGAAAACTGTCTTGTATTTTATTTTTTTCCATTTTTTTATCCTTAGCAACTGTCACTTTGTACTGAATTATAGGAAAATGGCATGCTGCCGATATAACTTTTTGTAACCGAAAAACTTTTAGCTCTAATCCAGATATTTTTGTTTGGTACTAGGTAAATGCAGCACTTTGAGCTAATCCTCATTTAGTGAAACCAGCTAGTTCTGCTTCAGTTAGTTGCTCAAATAACATTGCTGCTTAGCTTCTTGGCTATAAAAAGTTCACATATGACCTTCCCTCATACATAAATAACTACCCTCCTCACGTTCTCACTGACCAAAGGTTCCCTTACATGTCTTCACTGCCTCTGATTTCCCTTTCTCCCCTTCCTGTCGTAAATTATGTATTTCTGTCTACATGGCTTTCTCTTCTTTGTAGCAGTATGCTAAGCAGACTGTGTGATTGCTTTTTGCACTCTATACTGATTTTGCTTTTTATTTTTTGTTTATGCTATATTACCTGTGTGAATCTTTTCAATCACAACCTGAGATCAAAGAAAAGAAAATATATCATGGACTTCAATCATCAACATTACATACAAAACACTACCTAGCAAAATTCTTTAAATCTTAAAATTTCTACTCAGTAAATATAAATACATCAATAGCTATCTTATTTATTATTTATTTATTTACTGTTTGCTCACTAGGTATGTGGACTTTTCTACTGACCCTTTTGAGCCATGACCTGAGATCAAAGAAGAAAATACATCACGGACTTTCAATCATCAACGTTATATACAAAATTAGTACCTAACAAAATTCAGAACATAGTATGAGTGAATGCAGATACAGTAACATTAAAAGATCCAGTCAGAGTGCATTGAAAAAATAAGATGTATAAAAAAATGCAAGCTGAGATGTGCATAAAATACAGTGCAATCATACATATAATGCATAACATTCTATATACATGTGAAATATTTGCTTATAAGAAGTAGCAGTAAGAGGCTGACAAATATTTATTAAATGTATTCTAGTATTTATGATATGGTATGATAAGTTACCTATCCGTTGTCAAGGTAGCATTTGCAGGTAGATTCAGTAAGGAGATGCCCTTTAAGTGTATTTTTGAAGCTTTTTATGTTTTCCAGATTATTGATGCTTGTAAGAAGATGATTCCAGGTAACAGGTCCCAATCTAGAAAAGGCTCTCTCACCTGCAGCAGTTTTAAATGGAGGGCATACTACAGTGAAGCTGTTGTCCTGAATACGTTTGTGTACATAAGGGTTTTCTTGTAAAGGTTGTTTTGCTCTTACAAGTGGCAGTAACCATATTTTAGCACCTTGTAAATTACAGTACTTAAAAGAAAAGAGGCCCTATGAGGCACTGAAAGCCATTTGGATTTTTTTAACAAATTGCAATGCTGTATCTGGGGGTCTGTTAATAGAATGGATCTGCATATCTTATTCTCAGCAGACTGTATTCTGCGAGTATTGTGGGCTGAATGTATAACGTGAAAAGGAAGGCCATATTCTAGTTTGGGTATTAAAATATTTTTGGCAATGGCTCTTAGTTACAAAATATGTATGTATGATAAAGGATAGGGTAGGGTCAAGTACACATCAGCCGTGCCACAATATAAGTAAAGAAAAGTAGTTTTAAGACAACTAGTATTAACTTTAGAATACTGTTTAAGTTCATACTTCAGTACCAGCATAGCTGCCCTTGCAAACCATTTTAAACTTAACCAATATCCCTCTCACAGTTGAGGATCAAACCTTGTACCTTATGCTGATGAGGTAAACATCTTAACCATTATACCAACCCCCAACAATGGTATTTCTGGAATGCCTGACTTACACATGGCAGTGGCAGCACTAAAATATGTCTTCATAAATTGTTAAGAAAGTAGATCCTATTTTTTGGTACAGTACAGTGAACTGCTTTCCCCTGGGCTACACACATCTCTGCTCTATTTAAATGATAATATCTTTGCAGGATCACTTAGTTGCTATGACAACACTATTAGATTTCACTAAAGCATCTAACTCATTGTCATAGAGTTACCTGGATGAAGGGGACAATTTGTTAAGCACACAGACCTTAGAACCACTGTGAGAAGGGATATGTTTTGATTGCATAGCTTTTGCCCGTCTCCAGCTTTTAGAAGCAGCAGAAATGTAGTTGTCTTTGTTTTAAAAGGCTATAAAAATCTGAATGATGTAATTTGTTTATTCTACATATGCAAGGAATTATAATAGAGAGCCCATCTACCACACGTATTGTGGAAGGTAGTTCAGATAATGTATCCCTTGCACAGACAATGTAAAATATTTTATTGCTGTGGAGTCAATCATTCTTGATAAATATGTTTTGGAGGTCTTGGAGTTAGAAGTTTATCTTTGCAATGCTTTATTAAAGTTTGAATAATGAGATATAAACAACACTTGAAAACAATTTGGAAAAAACTGCAAGCTGGCTTTTAACAATAAAAAATGTAAAGAGAATCTTATATCACCACTGTGAGCTCCCAGATCGAATCTAAAAATGGTCCATTGCAATTAGTAATCTATCCCAATTAACACATAAATAAGTAGATAAAATAAAATAAACAACTGACTGTCTACCTTTACTTAGTTGTTTCAGAAGCTGACGTTTTACAATAATTTTGCACTGCAGCCTGCCCCAAACATTTCTAAATAACTCCAGTGCCTATGACCAAGCACAATGTACATGGAAGCTATCCTGTATATATCCATTCCTTTATTATTCTTTCATTTTCTTCTTCAGATTTTTTATTGTCACTGTGAACTTCTTTTGAAAATGCTACTTAGACACTGTTTACAAAATATTCCCCTCCCCCGTCTAAGAGTCCACTTATTTTTTGCTTAATTTGTCTTTATATATCCTCTTGTTTGAAATAATCACAGTATTTCTTGCATACCTATGGCTTCTGTAACCCCCCCCCCCAAAAAAAAAAACAGACTAAATGTAATACTTTAAACTTGGATACAAGAATCACATATATCAGAACTGTATTTAGCTCATTTGGTTTTGGTGCCGGTGGTGCAGCGGTTAGCGTTGTCGCCTCACAGCAAGAGGCTCTCCTGTTCGATCTTCGGCTGGGGTGTCTTCTGTGCAGAGTCTGTATGTCCTCCCTGCGGTCATGTGGGTTTGCACTGGGTGTTCCAGTTTCCTCCCACATACCCAAAGACATGCTGCAAGTGGATTGGACATGCTAAAATTGTCCCTAGGCAAGAGTGCATGCGTGTGTGTGCCTTCCATGGAAGGTTGGGCGTCGGGCTGGCAACTCGACACCGTAAAACTCCACTGCCAATCATGAGCAAACAGGGTAATCCACTGTGGCGACCCCTAACTGGGAAAAGCCGAGAGAGAGAGGGGTTTTGTTGCCCTGGACAATCCCCCATTTGACACCCCTGCCCCCTCAACCAAACCTGAGAGCCAAAAAAAAACCATCCTCCAGGGTTGAGGACTGTACCATGGCAAAGAGCTTCTTTCTAGATTTCCTAACACATGCACACATGCTCAAATCAAACAATTTAAACAGTTACAATTTCATGTCATGGCCACTAAATGACTCCAGTACTGCACTCACGCCCAGATACCAAGCATTACTCACTTGCAGAAACCGATAGGAATCGCTTATATTTTGCCAACTGCACCCTTTAAAAACTTGTACAGCCCTCTGCCTCACTCTAGCCATGGCTCTGATGTATACTTAAGGGAGACAACATAACTTCTTTTCTGGAAACACACTACCAGTCATTACAATACCTCTCAATACCCACAAAAACAACATTCTGCCTGTTTACAGCTTATCTGAAATGAATATTCCAAGACCCTTCCCCCTCCCACACAGGAGGGCATAAACCAGATTTTTAAATTGTACACCATCTTCCAGAATATATCACATCCACACCCACACACATCCACACTACCTACACACACACACAAACACACACACACACACAATCTTCCCCAACCCCAAACAATGTATGTTTCTGGACAACATACTTTTTCCATTGATGACAAAAAGTCCAGAAATGACATGCTTAGATCAAACCCATTTATGTAGCAAGACATTCTGAAAAACAATGAGAGTTATTTAAAAATTTATTAAAAAAATAACTATGTTAGGACATTTTAAATTTAAATTATAACACAGCTCAATGACAAAAAAAGAATGAATTATTTTTAAAAAGTGCACACCCTGGCATGCATGGGATATGCCCTCCTATGATGTTTCAAAATATGCACACACTGTAGTCTTGGGTTCTTTTTGAATTTTTCACTTCTTTAATAAAATATAAACTGTTATGATGTATCACTGTTTCAGATAGATTAAGCCCTTTCTTCATTTGCTGTCCCAAACCTCATTCACTAAGTAATGCAATTTTATATATTTGGCTAGCTCCAGTGGTACACAAGCTGTATACCTGACTATGGTGTAGGTGATCCAAGTTCGATTACTGGGTATGTCAGACCCCAGCTAATGGCTGCAAGAGGTTGGATGGACTACAAGAAAACAAATCGACTAACTCAAGGGAAGGTGTAAGGCTTTCTCTGTGCTGTGGTTGGATCTCCAATGAATTGCTTCATTTATGTGCAAGCATAGCTCAACAATCATGTATGATTTCAATACTGACTAGAACCATCATACTTAGGTATGGTAGATTCACAGATGTATGAGTGAGCTTTCTGGCTACTTATATATGTGCTCCTCGATATTATCTTACATGTTTTCTCACACATAAAGTTCTACATGCATGTGTATGCACACATATGATGTGCAAGTGTATATATATATATATATATATATATATATATATATATATATATATATATACACACACACACACACACACACACACACACACACACACACACACACACACACACACACAGTCCACACAACGTAAACACAGTATTTGCAACATTGATTCATTGGATATTAATCAGAAAGCTTTATGAAGTTTAACGCATAGTTTCTCACTATACCAAGAAAAATTAATCTGATTACATGAAAAAAGGTCTGAAGGACCACAATGGGGTTAAGGGTAGGAGTAGTAAATGTCAGGACTATATGGACAAAGGACAAACTGACTAATGTGAACATATTTAATATTAAAATAGGCAAGACTATGACTGACTCTAAGACAGCCAAGGCTTTATACTTCTTTACTCTTTAAGTGAGAGAATATTGGAAGAAGGGTGGTTGCCAAACTTTCTAGACCTTTCTTGATATTTAATAATTAACGTTCATCAGACATAATCCTAAAATGTCACACTTCAACTTCACAAGACTGTCTCATAAAATCAGTCTGAAGTAAAAATGATGATGAATAAGGCAAATGCTTGCTCAAACTATCCCACAAAGAGTGAATCAGGTTTTTGTAAGATTGCTTGCTATAATCCAATTCTTTTGAAGATACTTGAACAAAGACATTAATTTCTCATTGATAAAATCTTTGCTGCTTGTTTGGTTCTCTGTCTAAAAGCCTTTGCGTTTTTGTATATATCCCAGACCCCGTACATTTCTTACTTTGTGTTCTAAGATAGTTCTCATATGAAGATGAACAAGTGTAACAGAGATATTAACTGCTGATCACAGTGAATATTTGTAAAATGGTTTCCATACCTTCTCTATGATTTTTTTAGCTCATTAAGTATTGTTTTTTTTCACATTTCTTGCTTGATGAATTTATCATTCTGGATACTCCATCTCAGTACATTCCACCAGTAGTTTGATAACTAATTTTTGAAATGTTGAATGGTAAATGAAAGTAATGGCAACAAAGCAGAGACCCACAATAATCGGAAATCTTTATATTCCAGCAATGAAGCAAAAGTCAGGAAAAGGGAAATAGCAAAATGCCTAGTAAAGGCAGGCAAGAACAAAAAAGACAATGGCCTCACTCAGGAAAGGCAAGATTCCTGAATCTTTTTTCTCTAAGAAAAAGGTGAAAGGAATAAACATTTTTTGAGTCATAAATGCTTTGTATTGCCATTTGAGTACATTTTCCTGATCATCTCTTAGAAACATCATGATATACACAAACCAGATAATTTCTATAACTATGAAAATCAATGCCTTTGTCATAGACATGTACACTACTTGCTTAGAGGAATTATAAGTCATCTGATAGCAACCTATTTTATGGTTATAAATGAAGCATCTGAATATGCTTCAGTCCAAGGAAACATCTACACTACTTGCTTAGAAGAATTAGAACTCATCTGATAGCATAGATAAAATTTCAAAATGTTGCCTGTCCACAAATTATCTCATATTTAAAAAATGGTAATATCTTTTTAGATGTTGCCTTGGACTGGGGCATATTTTCGTAGTGATGTATTTGGGATAAAGATATGTATTTATGTTTTTTTTTATAGCATAGACATACTTGTGAATTATCTTGCCATGTTTAAATCGATAAAAAGGATTGTTGAGAAAGGTCTTGGAGTTTAAAAAGAATTTGGGAACTTATGTGAACAGTGACCTAACTTTTAACTATGTTTCTATTTTATAAGAAAGTCCTTTAATATTGCACAGGGACTGTGTCTAGACTAGGGATGTCATTGTCCCCTTTACTCAGCTGTCATTAAGCCAGTCATTGAATATAACACCTCCTTTGGCATGTATCTTTTCAGACACGTACAACCATTGTTACACCTACAGAGGTACCTTACTAAAAGGATACAAGGCCTAAACAGCATGTCCTGCATGGACCAGCTCAAAATCCAGTCACTATACTCATCGTTTTAAAGACTGCTAACAGGTGACCTGTGTGTGGTTACAAGGCATCCTCTGACCAATTACTGATGGATTTACTGCACATCAGCAAGTCAAATGGCATCAGAAATACTTGGTTTAAGGATCTAAACCTCTTCTGCAACATCTTCAGAATGGTTTGGAGTGATAAGTATATCTCACAGAGGATAGTACTGCTGTGAAACAGACTCCCCATCCGCATAAAACAAAGTTCATCCCTGTCCATTTTCAAGCACATCTTAGATCTATGGATGGAAACAGAAAATTTACAACAGAACTGTCTCTTGTACTGATAATGGATATAGGCAGCTCCTAAATGCTTTATCCCATGCATGGATCCCTTAAAATTATTTATGGTATAAGCCCAGTTATTCTTATTATGGGTAATATATAATTATCGACCATCAAGCACAAAAAGGGAAATTGGCTAGGCTTAAATGGTCTGCAAAGGCAGCTAGCCTAGTACTTGCCTAGGAACATGTGAACCTATAAGATTTTTGAGAGAACAGATTAGATTCAAGTCATCAACGTATTTTACTAGGGTAACATTTTTGTAGCAGTGTGGTGGTCATTGATGAATATATTGAAATGTATGGAGCCTAGTATAGATTCTTGTGGAACACCAATAGTTACTGGCAAGAAAGTGGGGAAATCATTTTTCCATTTTACTGTTTGTGCTCTGTTTGAGAGGTAACTATGAAACAATTGCAATGAAGAGTTGGTAAGCCCTAAGGATAGGAATTTATATAAAAGTGTCTGGTGAGAGACAGTATCAGAAGTTTTGATAAGTCTAGGAAGATAGTGGAGACTAGGATTTCGTCATTTCCATTGGTGCTGACAATATTAACAAAATTCAGCAGTAGATGTGCTGTGATGAGGATGGAAGCCATGTTGGGATGATGACAGAAGCTGATTATCTCTTACACACTGGATAAACATAAAGGTAAGAAACCAAACAACAAACCAACCGGACATAAAATAAATATATAATAAAAACACAGAATGTGCTGTAGTGACAGTAGGTACTTTAATATATAAAAAATGTTAAGCGCTTTCGTCAAAACTTCATCAGACCACATAACAATACCATAACATAGTCACTTAAATACAAAATTATAAAGCTCATTGACCAATGTAACAATAGCAACAAGTCAAATGTCATAAAAATGTAATTAACATCTTCTTTTCTTTAATTTTGGTTTTAAAGAAACCTTGTTATTTAAAGGCCCCCCCATCTTATCAGCTTGTAAATGCAAAATCCAAAAGAATTCTCAATGCTCAGTTTCATTACCCTAACTTTGAATGTGTATTCTGTATTGGTCTCTTTTACATGTTTAGCCAAGGAATTGTTAATATTCTCATTTCGTATATCTCAAATATGTTCCCTCATCCTTTCAAAAAGCATTCTATTGGTTTTGTCTATGTAAAATTTATGACATAGCATATGTTGCACTAAATATATTAAGTTAATCATTCTACAAGTGGCATGTACCATGAAGTCATAGGTCATCCCTGTTATTAGATGTATGAATTCGAGTCTATTAGATAAAAATTACAGGGAGCACATGGAAACTTTCCATGAATTATAGAATCCTCCCTATTTCCAGTATCATTGTAACATAACAGTCTCTTATGCAATTTTTTGTTTCAAAAAGTAAAAGTGGGTTGTGTTCCCAATACTCTGTTAACCTCATTATCTGATTTTAATACATGCCCTTTTCTTCTAATGGCATCACATACAATGTTAATATTACTAGAATAAGTAAGGTTAATAGTAGGTGCCTTTATCTCAAAAACAGTACTTGGTGTTTCATAATTTCCCTGTTTATTAGTAAAATAGGGAGACGCTCTATTGTCTCTAAGCTTCTTAGCATCATTAATGACATAGCCCACCTCTTTGGCTTTATATCCACGTGCTAGTAATTCCTCACTCATAACATTAATTTCTACACATGACTTGCCCGTTAACTATATTTTTGAAGATATGTGGTAGGTGTAAGCTGTGTCTATAAAGAACATGGTTCTTATGATATTCTTTCCTATAATGACTAGTAATAATATTGCCCATATTATCTGTCTCTAGTCTAACATCTAGGTAGTCAATACAGTACATAGAAGTATGGCTAGTAAATTTAAAAAAAGTAGCAGTGTTGTGTAAATAGTCAAGGAATTCTATAAACTCAGTATTGGTCCCTTTCCAAATCATAAATATGTCATCGACAAATCATTTCTAGAAGGTGAAATTATTAAAAACTTATTACTGGAAGAGAGAACATATAACTTATCCCACTGTGCCAACACTATATTAGGATAGTTGTTGGCACATGGGGTACCCATTCCTACTCCCTTGGCTTGAAAAAAGTAAGAGCCATCAAAAATAAAGACATTATTTTTACGTACAGTTTCAGTAAGTAAATATCAGGTCTATTTGTCTCTTATCATAAGACCCATGGTCTAGCAGGCAATTCTTGGTGAATTCTAGACCAGTATCATTTGGTATAACTGTAAAAAGTGAACATATATCTATTGTTACAAACATATTATTACCACAAGCATTTGTTGCAGAGTAGTAATTATAAAATTGTCTAAGAAATTGGCCAGAATCAATCGGTACTACATTATAGTCATCCAGTAAGCTTCTTAAATGTTTTTCCACATATATGGACATCATCTCGGTGACCCATGACCTGATACAATAGGTCTTAGTAGTTGATTATATTGATCTTTATGTATCTTGGGTGGAGCATGGAAATTGAGATAGCTCGGGAATCAACATAACAAAATTTATAAATGTTTGTACTAATAACATTCACTAACAAGGAATCATTTAACACAGAATAAACATAGTTAATCACATCATAAACATTACCAAGAACTATCTTCTCATATACCTCGCAATCATTAAGGTGTGTTAAAACACTACCTGTATAGTTATCACTATTCATAATTATGACACCACCTCCTTTATCTGCAGGTCACATAGAAATAGTTGTGTTATTCTGGAGTATTCTAAGTGCTTATAATTCGCACATAGTCGCATTAAAAAATGTTTTCACATGATTAAATAATTGTGTATTTAAAGACAAATTTAAATCATATTCGCATAAATTACAAAATACCTTTCGGGCTGAGTTAAAACCTGGATTAAAAGTACTAAGACGTTTAAACTTATTGATCGACAAATCATTAGGAAACATAAGCTTCAGCATAACATTATGTGCAAACATATGTAAATCCATAGATACTTCACTTAGTGAAGATGCACTGGCAGGAATAAATGATAAACCCTTCTGTAACAGTTTAACTTCATTTTCATCTAATGTTCTAGAAGAGATATTGAAAATTAAGTTTTCAGTTCTCTGGCCCACATTTTCTTCAGTGATGGCATCTGTGCTACTTCCTGTTGTTCCAATCTGCATTTGTGCCCCCTGCTTTGGAGTGACCTCTCTCCAGTTTCCTCTTGTCCTGAACTGGAAGTGGTAAATTTAAAAAAAACCTTGTCTTGGCAGCTAAGAAGGCTCTTATCCTTCGGGCGCACATCAGCTGAATGTGTTAATAGTGTACAGGAGGTCGTAGAGAGTGAATTAACACTCATCACTAGTGCACATATTTCCGTAGTACTTGGAATGTCTTGACTGACTTGCTTTTCTTCCGTATGTTTAACCATGCTGCCAGTAATTTTATTTTTATCATTCTTACTTGCTTTAGTCCATGAAAACACTTCACCATTGCTAAAATCACGTCAATCTCTTCTTAGTTTGTGTGCTTTCTCTTGCTTTAATCTGAGCTCATATGCCGATATATTGGTTAACAATTCATCCAGATATAGCATTACTAAAGGTGCTGGATAGCTATCAAAGAAGCTTCACTGTTTCTCTAAAGTGCAGTCTATTAAGAGACTGTTATATTACAATGATAACAGAAATAGGGAGGGTTCTATAATTCATGGAATGTTTCCATGTTCTTCCTGTAATTTTTGTTAGCTAATAGACTTGAATAATAGATTCATACATCCAATAACAGGGATGACCTATGACTTCAGGGTACATGCCACTTGTAGAACAAGGAACTTAATATATTTAGCGGAATGTATGCTATGTCATAAATTTTACATAGGCAAAACTAATAGAATGCTTTTTGAAAGGATGAGGGAACATATTCAAGATATAAAAAATGAGAATACTAACAATTCCTTGGCTAGACATGTAAAAGAGACCAATACAGAACACACATTAAAAGTTATAGAGAGATTAAATGACTATGGTAGATTGGGTAATATTAGTAATGAAACTGAGCATCGAGAATTGTTTTGGATTTTGCATTTACAAGCTGATAAGATGGAGGGTTTAAATGACAAGGTTTCTTTAAAACCTAAATTAAAGAAAATAAGACATTAATTACTTTTTTATGACATGTGACTTGTTGCTATTGTTACATTGGTCAATGAGCCTTTAAGTTTGTATTTAAGTGACTATGTTTTGGTATTGTTATGTGGTCTGATGAAGTTTTGACAAAAGCGCTTAACATTTTTTTCTATATTAAAGTACCCACTGCTGCTAGAGCACATTCTGTGTTTTTATTACATACTCGATAAGTTGTGTATGGATACATTTTTCTAATATTTTTTATGGGGAGATTAAATGCAATTGCCTATAGTTTGAAAAATCTGTATTGATTCTGCCCTTATGGAGTGGAGTAATAAATGATTTTTTTCCACAGTGATGAGACTTTATTTTCAGATATGGATCGATTTATCAGAACTGAGACAGGATATGCAATAGCCACAGCCACTATTTTAAGATATTCTCCAGTTAGTCTGAATGGAAAGTTATAGAAGGCTTTAGTTTTTAGAGGTGCTATTTGATGGCATTTGTGGGAACTGTTTAAAAGGAGAAACACTGAAGGAGTTTATTTGATTGAGTAGGGATATCAAGAGCTTGACTGGTCGACTGGTTGGTTAATGACAGTATTGTTTGTTTAAAGTGAGTATTGAATTGACTGGTTATGATATAATTTTGCTTCTATGTGCTTAGTGTTGGCTGTGTAGTTTGCCCCAGATTTAACAGTTAATTGGGTGAGACCTAGAACAGTTTGCAATTATTAGTGTGTGGATGAATAATAAGTTTTCTTATTTTTGGTGATAAATTGTTTTGTTAGGTTTCTTAGTTTTGTATATCTTAGTAAAGTAGAAGTTGTTTTATTTTTTGTCCAGACATTCCAAACTTTCTCTATTTGTTTCATGAGTTGTATAAATGCTAAGGATAATCATCTGGCATGACTGTCTTTGACTATTTTCGTCCTGAGTGGGACTAATGTGTTTAAAAGATCTAAGAAGATTTTATTGAACTCAGAGTGAGCATCGTGTATGGAGAGAGTTTTCAGTGACTTCCAATTAAGAAGGTGTAATTTATCAAGAAAAGTTTCAGTTTGAAAATATTAAGTTTTTTTGTCAGACTGTATTTATGTGTTTGGGGGCTGTTGCTTTGGTGACTTATGGTGTAGATTTGTTAGTGATCACTAAGGCTGTCTAACAGAGTTCTGTGGGTTGAGATTTTATTTAGAGAGTAAGGATCCAATCAAGGGTTGATTGGCTGTGGCTTTGTTATATCTAGATGGTGTGGTTATAAGTTGGGTGAACTTTTACATATGTTTGTTATTAGTGTGATTTTCAGATTTATGGTTTAAAAGTCTATATTAATATCACCCAATATCATAGCTTCATGAGAGATTTAAGGAAGCTAAGCAGAGGATATCTCCCAGTGTTTTAGCATTGTTAAATTACCTGTATGTATATATATATATATATATATATATATATATATATACACATATATATATATATATGTGTGTGTGTGTGTGTGTGTGTAGCGCACCCACAGATGTAGCTGAAGGGATATGGGTTCTTCCTACCTGACTCTGGTGACACCCCTATTAGACCCAACACACTAGGGTGGCAAGAGGGACAGATTTTATTCTAGGTGACACATCTAGTTTAAAAAGGCAATAGCACAACCATAAACAAATTATTTCAACAGTGCACCAGTTAGCAATAAGGCAAGGTTAGAATAAGCATGCAATGAAAACATACATTCACCCTCTTCCCCAGAACTCAACAGAAGAAGGTCTTGACATTCAAACATGCACAAAGAAGGCAATATCAATGAGCAGTAAAGCTTTATAATGCAGCAATACAAATATGAGAAAATGCAATGTCACTGAGCAGTTAAGATTCTTTAAGGCAGCAGTACTAACATGGAAAAATGCATTATCATTGAACAATAAAGATTTATAGTGCCACAATACAAATATGAGAGAATACAATGTTATTCAGCAGTACTAACACCCTCTACCCCCTTCATCAATTCTAAACAGACCAACTATGAAACACTCTATTATACCTTGTTCGCTGGCCAGCGACTACTTACAGCCTTGCTGCCGGCATGATGGGGCCCAAGTTGGAGCTCATATGGATCCCAGTTATTTGTAATCCACAAAGCATTAATGGGGGACCACAATCTTATAAAAATATAAAATGATGGCCAGAGCCTCTCACCACTCCATCGAGAATATCCTAGTGACCAGGCGCCGTGGTTCCTCTGATGATAAAAGTAGAAAATCACCTGCCAGAACTCTAGTAATCATCTATGGCTTCTCGGTACTAGGCCCAAGGGAACTCCTTTACTTGCTGAATCATAGCAGGCATGGAACTACTGGTTTCAGACTTCTCTCCTGATTCCACAAAATACCATATCTAGGATTTCAGCAAGAGACAGACACAATCTGCTACTTCACTTCCCTGTCCCAAAACACTAGAAAAGAAGATCTAGTCATGCTGCAGGGCCCTTTTTCCCTTCAGCTATATGTTTCAGTCTTCCCTCCTTCAGCTAGTCTTCCAGAATCCTCTTTCATTTTCAAAATTGTCTTTTATATTCCTGAAAAGTAGCTCCACCTTGTGATGTAATGGACAAATACAGTCTATTACTTTTACATGAAATACAGTGGGAGGTACACTTTCCCACACTTGAAAATCTTGGGTCCCCCCAAGTCAAAGGTAGATTAGCAGAAAATATTTCCAAACACTAATGCACTATCAACTGAACAATATTTTTGCATTTAAAAGGTATCTTCCACCAAGGGTAATCAGTCTTATGCTTAACTTGGGATGGGGTGTCACCACTAGAGTAGGAGGCATAGGGATTATGAGCGCAGACCCTCAGATGAGCTGTGGTCATAGGTTCCTGTGTACTATGTCACAAATTGTTATAAGTAAGTCTCTGTGGGTGCCAAATCAGTCTCTGGAGTTCTGGCTCGGAAAAGACAGCTAAGGAATTTTGCTCTGAAGGTTTGTCACTCATATCACATTCAATGTCTAGTTCTTCAGTAGGCATATTGTCTACTTCTAAGATCTCCTCTTGTATGACTTCACTTTTGTTTTCCATAACAGTATGACTATCCTCAGCACTATTTGCTGATGTTTGCATAGCAGGGCAGGTTCTGCAAGAGGCACAGAAACATTACTTAGTCTGTTGTTAGGTCTGGGCTGCCCAAAATGACAAGGAATGAATTCTGGTGCATTTACATTGAGATTACAGCCCATGGGGTCTTGAACATCCTCATAAGAAAGCCCACTGAAACCCCAGTCATCATCATTGCCTCCTCTCCTTCAGCATGAGGAAGCATAGGCTCTTGAATATTGGAGAGGATAGTTCCTCTCCACCTTAGCCTTCTAGATTGCCTTGAATTACACTTCCACTGAGCCATTCTGGGTTCTGGATTCATGAGTCTCACTGATTTTGCCAAAGGCATTAAGTTGTTTCGGTACTAGGTTTTTAATGGGTCCTTCTTTCTCCTCAGGGCAAACTTGGTAGACAGGGATATTAGGTAGCTGAGAACAAATTATGTAAATCTCAGATCCCCAGTGGTCAGCTAGTTTATGCTTTCCTTGTAATCCCAAATTTCTCAAAAAAACTCTGTCCCCTGTCTGCAAGTCATGCATCTTTACTTTTTTGTCATAGTGAGCCTTGTTTCACTGATGTCTTTGTCCTGATGATTTTTCAGCGAGCTCATAAGCCTGTCTAAGGGTCTTCTTGAGTCTCTCTACATAACTGCCATGAGATCACACTGGTGTATCATCAGCTGTGACTCCAAAGGTGACGTCAACAGAAAGATGAGCTTCTCTTCCAAACATTAGGAAGTAAGGCGAGAATCCTGTAGCATCATTTTTAGTACTGTTGTAAGCATGCACCATTGTGGCTACGTCTACTCCATTGACTCTTCTTCTTGGCAGATAGTGTCCCCAACATGTCTAATAAAGTTCTCTTGAAATGCTCAGGCCAAGGATCCCCTTGAGGATGATAAGGAGTGGTGTGGCTTTTTTGGACTCCCAACAGAGTGAGTAGTTCATGGACAAGCTTGCTCTCAAAATCACATCCTTGATCAGAGTGTATCCTTTTTGGCAGGCCATAGTGTACAAAGAACTTCTCAAGTAGTAGTTTTGCCACTGTAATAGCTTTCTGATTGCAAGTGGAAAATGCTTGAGCATACCTGGTATAGTGGACTGTAATAACCAGCACATTGCTGATCCCGCCTTCATCCGGTTCAATGCACAGAAAATCTATACAGACCAGTTCCATGGGTCCACTACTTTCCATTTGACCCAATGAGGCAGCTCTTGTTGGCAGAGTCTTTCTCTGAATACAACAAAGACATGTACGACAATAATCCTCAACATCTTGCTTAATGCATGGCCAGTGGAACCTGTTTCATACCAGACCCATAGTTCTGTCATAACCAAGATGACCATGTTCATCATGCAATGACCGGAGTACTACTTCTCTATACTTCTGAGGAAGCAACAATTGCCATTTTTCACTGCCAAGTGCACTAGAAGATCTCCTTTACACTAGTCCATTCTGTATCTGGAGTCTGTCCCATTCTTTGGCCAGAAATCTTGCCAGAGGATGAATATCCATGCAAAGCATATTAACTTGTTTCTTCTCTAAAGCAGCTACCACCAGCTGACCTAAGGGGTCTTCTCTTTGATCTCTCCTGAGGTCACTGTTACTCAAAGCTGGTAGCGATGAAGCCTGCAAAGTGACCAGATTACAATAAGCTTGGGGTATGCTTGCTGCAGACAGACCCAACGTCTGGGCCCAACATTCAGTGTGTTGATAGCAGTTTGCAATCTGATACATACCTATCACCCCTGGTGCTGGAATTTCCACCCATTCATCATCGGGGTGTAAAACTCCCTGAGGTCTTCTGGACAGACCATCAGCAGCTCCATTTTTCATGTTCTGGGCTGTATTTCAAACTGAAATTATAGTTGCATAGAGCTGCCATCCATCTGTGGCCAGTAGCATCTAGCTTTGCAGTGGTCTGGATGTATGTCAGAGGATTGTTGTCACTCTGTCCTTCAAATTCAGCCCCATAGAGATAGTCATGTAGTTTGTCCACTACCGCCCACTTTAAGGCAAGGAATTCCAACTTGTGTGCAGAGTAATTTCTTTCTGTGAGGGATAAACTCTGACTGATAAAAGCCACAGGTCTCAGCTTCTTGTCATACTCCTGGTAAAGGACTCCTCCTAAGCCATCCCTGCTAGCATCCACATGTAAAGTGTATGGCTTTGTAGAGTCAGCATATGCCAGCACAGGGGCATGTGTGAGGCAATACTTAAGCTGTTCAAACAACTCTTCGCACTTAGGAGCCCAACAACTCTCAATGAGTTCTTTAGAACCTCTCAGTCCCTTAGGCTTTTTCACAAGGATATCTTCATCTGTTTCATATGCTTTCGAATCATTTCAGAGCAAATGGTTGAGGGGTCTTACTATCTTTGAAAATCCTTCCGCAGAATCCCAGAAAAGATCGCAGCTCTGTGATAGTTTTGGGTTTGGGCCAAGATGTCACCACTTCAACATTGCTGGGATTTATGGATATTTGGTTTACTATCATTATTTTGAATCTCACTCGGTCGACCACACTATGTTCAACAACAAAAAGTCAAACACAGCAATATCAAACTTTAAAAGCAAGCCTAGGAATGGGTTTTAACATGGGTCGAGATAGGGGCAAGGTTTGTAGTTCGGCAATAACAGTGAACCCCTATCTTGACCCATGTTAAAACCCATTCCTAGGCTTGCTTTTAAAGTTTGATATTGCTGTGTTCAACTTTCTGTTGTTGAACATAGTGCAGTCGACCGAGTGTGATTCAAAATAATGATAGTAAACCGGATATTCCATTTGCAGACACTATATGTCCCACATAGGTCACTGAAGGTTGGAAGAACTTACATTTGTCCAATGACTGCTTCAGGCCTTCCTTTTCAATCCTGTCCAATACCTTCATCGGTCTTTCTTTGTGCTTCTCTAGAGTCCTCCCAAAGACAATGATGTTGTCCAGGCAGACTAAGACTTCCAGGAGATGCATGTTTTCAACTGTTCTTTCCATGATTCGCTGGAAAGTTGCCGGTGCATTTGATAAACCTTGAGGTAAGCGATCAAACACAAAAAATCCCAAAGGGGTGATGAAAGCAGTCTTCTCTTTATCTTCTGGGTGCATAGGGATTTGATAGTATCCACTCCTTAAGCCTAGCACATTGAACCACTTACTGCCCACCAGGCAATTTAGAGCATCTTCAATCCAAGGAGTTGTGTACTGGTCTGGAATGGTTCGCTGATTCAGAGTACCAATAGACAACACACATGTGAACTGACCCATTCTTTTTCCTGACAACAACAATGGGAGAGACATATGGACTTCTTGACTCTCAAATTGTCCCTGCAGCTTCTAGTTCTTCCAAATGATTTCTTAAGTCCTCCAGGTCTCCTGGGGCTACTCTTCTGGAATGTTCCCTGAAGGGCCGGTCCTCTTTTAGTCTTATTTCATGTTCTGCACTTTTTGCACAGCCCACGTCTAGTTCACTAGTAGAAAAACAATTTGTCTTTTTCATTAGTAGCTTTTTAACTCTGGTTAGCCACTCAGAGGGCAAGATACCACCTCCTATCTCAATACCTTCCAGCTTCAACTCATTGGCTCTGCTCTCATTCCTTGTCAACACAGAAGCAGGTAAGGGAGTGGCAGCATAAACATTTCCCAAATGCACTTGTGAACGCAGGACAATGGGAGTGCTTCCTTTATTTTTCAACCCCACAGGCAAAGTGTCATAAGGATGCTTTAACTTGTCCGCAGGCCAAACTTCTGGGACTAGTTCCAGCCCCGGTAGCAAGTCACTTTCTGGATCCATTTCCATCATGAGATGAGAGGAAACTGTTTGTCCACACGGCCTCACTTTGGCTCTCAAGCAGGTGAACTGACCAGGATGAATTATTTGCTCTTTCCCAGACAGGGTCCAAACATGACCAGTTTCATCTTTCTTACTATCCTTCTCCCTTTGAAGGGCACAGAAAACTGGTCTCAGGAGAGGATGTAGTGTTGGGTATTCCTGGGTCAAATGAGGCATTAGCATTCTTCTGATGAGGTCAGTATTTTCCCCACTAAAATAGATGCGGAATCCTTTCCTTTTGGCCTGGGGCACACAATAGCAAGTGTTTCAAAAACTTCTGTTGACCCAACAATTGAAGTGGAAAATTCTAACTTGAGTGAGACATAACCATCATAAGGGAACTTCTTGTCACTTAGCCCTCAGATCACCAAATCTTCTAACTTTTCAAGTGGCAAATGCTTTAAGTATTTTTGGTAGAAGTCTCTGTACAGAATGGTGATTTGTGCACCAGTATCCAACAGTGCTTTACTATACACTCCTTCTATTTTTACTGACATGACAGGGGACAGTCCCAGTAGGCCATTGGGTAGTTTCTATTTCCAGTGTTGTTCAGCTGTATGGCAGTCAGCATGTGGTTGAGGTACCACCGGTTGACCTTGCCATTTTAACGGATAAGACTCTTGTTAGTAATGCTTTGTGGTCTGAGATGCTGAGATGGCTTTCCAATTCGGTTGTTCACCTCAGATGAGCTAGAAGTGTGCATGGTAGGTAGTCTCCCTCCTGTATTACAAGGGTTAGTGTGGAAAGGAGATCCAGGATGCTGTCTTTTGATGTTAGATTTTATGGAGCTCTTTGTAACTGGGCACTCAGCTAGCCTCTTCACTGAGGCCCTTTGAAATTTCCCTGCATTAGGACACTGTCACTTTATATGCCCTGCATCTCCACAGCGAAAAGAAAATCCAGTAGGAACTCTGAACATTGGCTGATTTGGTTCTTCCCTGAGTCCCTTTGTGGAGGTTCTAGCTGATGTATTCCTCCCTTCAGCTAAAGTTACAATAGCTTTCTGCAATTCTGCAACTGTCTTGGTGACTTGAGCTATGGCGTCGGTCAGGGAAGACACCTGCATCTGCAACTGTGACACCTCTACATTGCAGACACTCTGGGCCACGACTCCTGTTTGAGTAGTGAGCATGGCTATAGGCTCCTGCTGGTGTTCACTTGCTGTTTTAGTTGCTGTTGAACACTAAGATTTGGCTTCCAACAGGGCTCCCTCTTCCCTCACCTCTTAAACCAACTGAGAATAAGCTAGAGTCTCTTCCCTATTTCTCATCCTTATTTTCCACACAATGGGGTCCATAGCTTCAGCTCCCTGTAAAATTTGTCCGATCCATACTTGGTCAGCTACTTTCGGATCCACCCCCTTCTTTAGGATTATCTGGTGGAGCATTTTATCTAATCGCTTAATGTAATCAGATAGTTTCTCAACAACGTCTTTTGGTATGTATGTTCAAACTGATACAGTAGGTCAGCAACCCTCTCAGACCTTCCAAACATATCCTGCAGTACTCCTAAATAGTTCTTGGCCGTGCAGTCTTGCTTACCCATCCTTAGGTTGCGTATGTTATCCGCAGCTAATCCCTTTAGACTTTCAGCTATCCACTGCTTCTTCTGAGATTTTGGGATATCCCACTCCTCTAGGGTTGTGAGGCCTGATCTATCCAGGATTCAAAATCTTCCTTTCCCTGAGGTGTGGGTTGATTGCCAGAAAAGAAATGCAATTTGTGGTATACAAACCCAGTGAATGGCTGTGTAGTCTTTAAGCATTTTTCTACAGTACTTCCCAAAGCATTCAAAACTTCAGGCCCTATAGTATTTATGGGCAGTGAAACTGCAGCTTCTGGGTTCATGTTTCTGCTGGATTTGCTTTCCACACGTACAGGGGAATAGGGTGGAGTCCAAGGCAGTACAGGCAATCCCAGACGAGCCCCCAAATGTAGTGCACCCACAGGTGTAGCTGAAGAGATATGGGTTCCTTTCTACCTGACTATGGTGACAACCCTATTAGGCCCAACACACCAAGGTGGCAAGAGGGACAGATTTTATTCTAGGTGACACGTGTGTGTGTGGGGGGGGGGGGGGACTAGTGGGGTTTTGTAAAAATAGTGACACTGCCAGCTTGTTTTTTTTCTAATCTGATAATGTTATAGCTTAGCAGGGCAATTTTTTTTGTTTCCTGGCAGAGCCACGTTTCTGTGTCAGCTAAGATTTCTGGAATGTGTTGTGCTATCCATAAATGCACTTCAAGGACTTTCTTAAAAATACTTAATAAGTAGGTATGGTATAGATGAAGGCCAAGGTGGAAAAGTGGGTGAAGTGGTAGCGATAAAGGAGCTGCTTGGGAAATGCTGTCTGGTGTTTGAATATGTTCAGTTGGGCCTGGGTTTCAGTTGATGTCACTGCTAATTTTTATGGTTATGGCAGTGTGATAGTATAGGTATAGGTATTTTTTTTTGCTTAATTCTACGGTTAATACCTAATTTGCTGCCAGCTGTCTCCTTTGCCCCCCATCAACTATTCCAGTATTGCTGGTGCTGGTTGTGACCTGAGACATCCAGAGGCTTGGCACATCTTAACATCTGTCGAGGAAGATTTTTTTTAATATGACCTACCCACCACCCCAATTCCTCCCTAACGGATCTAATGGTATGCCTGAGGCGCAAGTGTGCAATGAAAACGTGTGGTGTATTGCCCCACCTCCTTAGCAGCTCAACCATGTCTCTACCCTTTCCCCTCTTGGCAGGCTTAGTTAGTGTGCCATCCCCGGCCTCCACTAGGGATTGACACTGAGACACCCATAGATCCACCCTGCCACCACAGGATGGTAACAACTGTGCCTCCCTGTCACTCTATCAGTCTCCCAAGATGCTAATAAAACCTAGGTCAACTGGGCTATAGTCACGGCTTTATCCCTCTACACCATTGGAACGGCTAGGTTCAGAGGTATTTTGCCTGGAGAATGCAATATAGATGTTTTGTTGGAATTGTGAGATAATGGTTCTTGTTACAATGTTAAGTGTTCATTAAGGAGAATAGGTACTAGGTTGAGGAATTGTAAGAGAAACATGTTTCTGAAATGTAAAAAACAGAGGGGTTTGAAGGAGAGAGGATGAGATTGTAGTTACAATAGGAAGGAAGTAGCAAGGGTTTATTTGGGGAAAGGAGAAGTTGAAATTTAATTAACTTGCTGGTAGTTTAAAAAATAATTCACCCTACAAAAGTCTTAGCAAGGCAATTTGATTAATTTGTATACCGCTGTAGTTGACAGAGGAAACCAAACCTAAGAGGTATATTTTGTTTTCAATGAGCTCCTTGAGATTGCACCTTAGAGGATGCTGTTAGGACAGGATCAGAAATGCATACAGATACAAATAAATTTGATTAAGTAAGTAAGAAACAGGCTAACTAACTGTGCGTTTACAGCTGTTGGAGATGTCATTAGAAGAGGTGGTATTACACTTTAGTAGTAGGAACAGTTCTGTTCAATACAAGTGTGACAGACATCTTGCTTGTACAGTTGGTGAGATCAGTCTTTGGGGCTTTATGGAATGGCTAGTGTAGCCTAGGTACACTGAGGCCCACTGAGGCTTGCAGAGTACGAAAATTAGTGACATCCAATATTTAATGAAAAGTATTCAAAGTTTTAAATTTATTGGAGATATTCATGAAAAAATAATTGCTGGGAGAAGCAGCTTAAGGAGCACAAAGGGAAAAGAACTATAGAGTTTGTTTGATCTCACTCTGTGTGAATTTCTGCTATGGTTTGTCACACATTAATTGTTGCATTCAAGTGTAGCTGGCCAGAATAGGTACTATAGTTGGTTAACTGCCTTACTTCATGCCATAGTGGCATCTTGTAGATGGCTTTCACTTATTCATTTATGGTACTGTGTACACTCAGAGTACCATGGTTCTGCAAGCTGCCCTCCCCCTCACTACTGCACAACTGTACACACCTCACTGCTTTATATGATGTATGTAGGAGGTACTCTTACAGTACATATATTGCATGTCATGGACTACATGATGTTCTGATTCAGGGACAAACTACACACTTAAGTAAGCAGTGCATTAAGTTTTTAAATCAAACTGCTCACTCCAGCACATTAAACTATTCTGGACCAGCACTTTTATTCCTAGAATGGGTTCTTTGTGAATCTTAGAAACTGCAGTTCAAGAAAACTGAAATTTAAATACATTGGCTGTTAAAAAATCCAAGAAATCAGGTCTGAAAGTGGTGTAAGAAAAATGGCAGAAAAAGATTATCATAATATGTTTTATCAAGCAACAACATGTTCTGTATAAGCTGCACAATATGAATATGAATATGAACCTGTATGTATATATATATATATATATATATATATATATATATATATATATATAAATATGTAAAATATGTATATATATATATATATATATATATACATATACTAGATCGAAGGTTCACTACTTAGAAATAGTGTATGGAATTCACACTGCAGCAAAAGTGCACTTAATCGAAAGTGCACTTACGTGAAGTTCAGTGCAACGTACGGGTGTTGTACTGAACTTCCGTGCAGTACTCACGGACCTTAGGGTTAGGGCACAGGCCATGGTAAGGGGATAGGCTATCCCCTTACCATGACCCGTGCCCTAACCCTAAGGTCTGTGATGACTGCAGCACAGTGATGGACATAGCAATGTCCTCCACTATGATGCGATAGTCATGAACCTTAGGGTTAGGGCATGGGTTAGGGTAAGGGGATATCTTTACTAACTATCCCCTTACCCTAACCCGTGCCCTAACCCTAAGGTCCGTGAGTATTGCACCATAGTGGGGGACATAGCTTGTTTTTTTATGTCCTCCACTGTGCTGCGGTACTTTCGGTGAAGTGCACTTTCGCGGAAGTTCACTTTCGTTAAAGTGAACTTTCCTGTAAGTGAGGTTTCCTATTACAAGTTCAAAGTTGTGAACTTTTGTTCTTGTAATAGGAATCCATATATATATATATATATATATATATATATATATATATATATATATATATATATATAAATATATATATATATATATATATATATATATAAATAAAGCAAATACAGATATATTCAGTCAATAGGAACCAGTCTAAATGTAATATACATATTGGAGAGTCTGGGGAGAAGATAAATAAAATTATATATGACATAACATATAATAAAAAGGATAACAAAAGCTACAAGATGGAAGAAATGCTGTAGGTAATAAGATTTTATGCTTTATTATAGAGTCTGATTTCTCAAGGCACTGATCTGTTTCTATAATAAAACTTCAGACTCCTCACACCAAAACACATAATGGCAGCAAGCACATCTTCTCAAAAAACATGAACGCAATGATTTACTGCACAAAGGAAGACAGCCTTTTGAACCTAAGTGCACACAAAAAATAAGTGCTGGTTCTGTACTCCCAGCAATTCAAGCCATGCTGTCATACTTCAGAGTTATTCAGAAAGAAAGAAACAGTGAGGGCCAGAGATTTTGGTAGGTGTAAAAAAAATCAGATATTTATGGAAACAATTAAATCAGTATGGTCTAACAATGAGAGGTGTATACAGAATTAGGGAAAAGGAAAGAAAAATTGGTGAGAACAAATAGCTCCAGACAGCAGTTGCTGTGCAGATAAAGAAATAGAACAAATGTATTTGTCTAAATAAGCAATAGTATATTAATAAAAAAGTCAGCTTTGTCAAAAAATAAAATAAGATGCAAACATACATGTTTAAGTCAGCTATAAAGTGGCAGTGGATGGGAAAATAAATTAATATCTCAGTTTAAGGAAAAAACTTCAGAGATACATGAAAAAGTGTAACTGTGTCAGTATGCTTAGTATGTGGTTGATAAACCTAAGAACCTATGAAGAGAAGATATTAAGAATCAGCAGTATAAAGAGTAAGAGAGAGAGAGAGAGAGAGAGAGAGAGAGTGTGTGAACATGGAAAAAGTTCATATGCCAAACCCAATACAATATGCATTTCTGGAGCTTAATGATCTTAAAGATCATTCTTCTTACCTCATTTTCCAATCAGAAATAAAAGCACATTTCAAGGCTCTGGGAAAATGCAAGTGCTTTCTTTCTCTGGTCATACAACATAACCACTTCATACCCTTCTTCCCTCTACATACCTTGCTATGGCTCTGTTTTTCATTGTGATCCTCTCAGCATGTCAAATCTGATTTCCACTTTGTATATAACACATGTATATATTGTGTTTTGTCCGTCACTCTTTATATAATGTCATTGATCTGTTGCATTTATACCCTCAAACCAACTATGATATTCACTTTGTATATAATATATGCATGTATTGCATTTTGTCATTCACACTGTATATAATGTCATGTGTCTACTGTGTTTACCATGAGCTGAGACTGATATAGGTCTAGTGGGATCAGTGCTGACCCTGGTTAACAAATTCAAAATAAAATAAAATATAAACTTAAGTCTTAGGATAAAGTAATGGAGACTGACACAGAGTTGATTAACTATCCCTAATGTAACCCAGATGAAGAGGTTAAATTAGTGATTCTGTGAATTTTATACACTCCTACTTTTTTCTTCAGTAAGCATACATATTAAAGACAGCTTAATATTGTATATGTCATCATGCAGAGTTAAAGATGTAGAAAAGAAACTACCCATATCTATAAATAGATTACGTTTGAATGAAAAGTGAAACCCAATTTTCAGAAAATATGATGTAACTTAAAAGTACACAGAAGATGTTAGACAAAACATACAAAAATCTTTCACATAATTTTGAGTTGAGTGACAGCTCTTACACATCTTATAAAACAATCTGGATGCCTCTGTAAGACATTATAATGTTAGATTAACATATTTAATGTCTAGTGACACAATTCCTACGAGAGCAACAATAGGAAAAACAGTATTAATGAATTGAAATTTAGAGCAGAAGACATGCATACATTAATTCTTTTCTAAGATGTCAATTTCTGTACAAACTTTAATAAGAAATTTAAATTTGAAATAATTCTGATCTTTTTAGCAAATCAAGCAAAACGGAGCATGCAGGAAGCTTTATGACAATAGCTGTTAAAACACAGGAAGCAAATGTATAAAACAGGATGTTCATATATGAACACTATGGAATTAGACATGGGATGATATGTTGGATTAGCCATTCTTTTCCTCCATGGGATAAGTGATCTAATTAGTAACACTTTCTAGTTGCCTTGTTTTGTGAAACATGACTCAAGCATGCATATTTTGATAAACTGGGAAATATGGAGTATACCTTGCTAATTTTAAACTGGCCTTCAGTAACATGATGTATAGCTGGGATTAATAATGTCTGTTTTAGAGATACAGACTTTCATTGCTACTTACCAGATGCACTACTGCAACAAACTTAGCAAAATCCAGTTACAAAATTTTGCCACACACCTGCAAGTACAGGTAGTTGTTTTGACCCATAAAGTACTCAGGGATCCTGCAGTTGGTGAATTTTCTGTGTTTTGACAATGTCATGTTGAAATGACATTTGGTAGCTGGTTTCCCTACCACGAATCAAGTATAAAGTAGATGAGGATACAATTCATCAATCACATTTGCAAAGTTTACAGCTTGACTAATGCTACTTGTCATAGAGAATCGATGTCTGTGCAGTTTCTGTTACAATGCTGGCAGTGATTTAGACCTTTTCTGAATTTTTACTTTTTTCTCTGGCTGTATGACCATGGAAGCAGTGTATGTATGTAAAAGGCTGGGAGTGAAGGGGATCTGTCCCCCTGTAAAAGTATATATTTGTTTTGTTTTTGTTTTTTCATGTAGATGATGCTTTGACCAGTTGGGTTCATCCAATTGTAACTTCATCTAGAGGTAAATCAGTATCTCATAGTGGAACCCTTGGAGGCTTGTAACATCATCATCAGCCCCCTTTTTCCCATTTTGTACATGGGGTCAAGGAATCATGTTAACGGTCGCTATCTCCCTCAATTCAGTGCCACACTTCTGCCTTCTTCGACACTCATGTCTGACTGTCACAGATCTTCTTTCAAACAATCCATCCACCCACCTCTTTGCTGGATATCCTCGTTTCCTCTTACCTTCTTCCTGTCTGTCCCAAAACTTCTTCACCAGATTGTCTTCTGCTTTTCTGCACTTATCCAAACCACCGTAATCTGTTCTCTTTGATCTTTTCTGTAACTGGAGCTGCTTTGGCTTCTGCTGTTATGTCCTCATTTCTTCATCTGTCCCACAGGGTGCATCCTACCACCCTTCACAGGCACTTAATTTCCATCACCTCTAGCTTCTTCATCTGCTCTGCCTTTACTGCCCAGGTTTCTGTACCATACAGTAGTACTGGTCACACCACTGTCTTGTATACCTTACCTTTCAGCTTCTTGGCAGTCTTCTGTTATAGACTACACCTGACACTCTATGCCATTTGGCTGCAGCCCCTCTCATTCTAGCTTTGACCTCTTCATTCAGACTTCCCTTCTCCTCAACCACCTGTCTCAGATACTTGAAGCTATTTATCTGTTCCGCTATCTTCCCTTCTCTCTCAATTCTCAGCTTCTTTTGATTTCTCCAGTTTGCTGACATTACCACTGTTTTATCTGTGCTTAGTTGCATCCCATGTGCCTTCAGTTTTGCATTCCATTGCAGGCTTGTAGCACTGCTGTCTTATTTCCAAATTTCCTATAGATTATACTGAAAGATTTATTAGCATATCAGAGTCAAATATCTCAAAAACAATATGTGATGCAGTGCAAAAATTATTTCAACCCAAGCTGTGTGTTTAGTGGAAAGGTACACATTTTTTATTTTAAGTTGTAAGATATTCATATAGTTGTGGAATTTTTAATGTACAATTTTCCAGAACTTTGGAAAGTAATGTCTAATGAATGATGTGAGATGTGAGTCTATATGCGACATTATTAGGTATGTCTCTGATTTTTTATTCTAACATCAGTAGCCCTGGAATGTTGCCCTTATTTATGTTGTATTTCATTTATTGGAGGACACTTTCCTTGTGGCATCACAGTTGCTGTTAGTTCGTTTTTATTTATTTCACCACTTCTTTTACTATTCGCCCCTGAGAGACATACCACAGAGGGTTGTATGTTTATGCGTGTGCACTGCTGCACCAATATGGCACACCTTGTTTAAATATGATTGCTTTATCCTGTGGTGCAAAAGTGCACTGTACTCCATGGGGTAACTATTTTTCTTTAGGACTTTCACTTTCACAATTACCATACCTCTCGACTGTCCAGATTTTTCCAGAATGTCCAGATTTTTGCTTCATATTTTTGGTCTGTTCCTCATACAGTTTTGGTTTTCTGGCAAATCACTGGGAAGTCATTGAGATTGAAGTATGAAAATAATGATAAATATTTTTGTTTCAAACCACATACCCTTCAGAAAATCCATGATAGTATAAAACATGTTATTCTATTAATTTTTCAAAGTTTGTAAGAGATACATTTAAAATTGTCCTTATTTTTGGGCCTTTGTCGCCCATTATTTATGGCTTTATCCAGATTTCTTGCTCTAAGAGTTTGAGAGGTATGAGGTCCATTACAATACTTC
This sequence comes from Protopterus annectens, assembly GCF_019279795.1. Taxonomy (NCBI): domain Eukaryota; kingdom Metazoa; phylum Chordata; order Ceratodontiformes; family Protopteridae; genus Protopterus; species Protopterus annectens. The sequence continues at coordinate 38,172,549 of NC_056728.1, read as the reverse complement.
AGGATCTGCCCATCTGACCCATTTTCATTGGATTCCTGGAGAGAAAAGTTCCAACACAACACTGCACTCTCAGACTATACAACAACATGCAATAATTGTATTTTAACATGAAAAAACACAGTATAAAGATCTCATTTGATGGATACAAGAATCATAGTCAAACATTTACAAAAAACTTTGAGCATACATTTGCATAAGTTAGTCCACTGTTTTTGCAATTATCATAATACAAACTACAGTTAAATTCATGAGTAGGGATGATCCCAAGTGTAAATATTGTCTCCAGTATTTCAAAAACATGGAAAAGGGAAAAAAGAGATGTTTGGGAGAAGCAGCATATGAATAAAGTATAGAAAAGAAACAGTACAGGCACTGAATGATTTTTGAGGAACTTGAGGAGGGAGTGGGAGGTGAAAAGATGAGATGAGGAGCAACTAGGTTACAAGCATCATATTAGGTTGCGAGAGGTAAAATGTTTAGTGAGAGTTTATGTGAAGTTGCATGTGCAGTTGTCTAGGGCAGAAAAGTATTATTTACAGAGAATCATAAGTCAGAGTCAGGGAGGGTCATAGTAGTTCAAGTACCTGTCAGTTAAATAGAAAGGGAGTTCATGTCAGGAGATTATATGTATTTTATGCATTTATTTATTTTATTGGTTAGAGCAGTGATGCCCATGGACCTTTTTCACAGTCAGCTTGGGAGTGGTGTCTGATTAAGCAACTTGCTCTGAGTTACTCAGTTAGGCAATGGAAGCTGAGGGAATCAAACCTAGGGTCACTGGACCACATGAAATGGCTTAACAGCTCCTTAATCCCCTAAGCCAACTGCCAGATATGAAAAATCTACTCTCTGAAGAGAAAGTACTTACAGGATATAGGGGTCTATATTAAAATCGGGAAGAGGCGTTACATCGAATGGCTCTTCACCGACACATAAAGACTGAACGCACTAAACCGCAAATGGTCAAAACAGCGATTGCTTTCCCTTGGAAAGAAATTGCTAGTACCAAACACATACACGCACACACTATTTAAAATATAACTAAGTGGAGGGCTTCACCCCCACACCCCCCGTAACTAAATATACCAACTCCGAGATTGCACCACATTGGGGTAAAGGTGAATGCTGCGGCTCAGGCCAAATGACTTTTTTTCCTGGGAAAAATCGCTGGTCTGACCCTATGCTATTTTCAGACTTTGGTCTTTATGTGTGTCTCTGAAGAGGCAATAGATGTAACTCCTCTTCACGATTTTATTATAGACCCGGATATAGATGTATGACAGTGTTCTATATTTAGACTAAAAGGCTGATGTCACTGCAGTCATAACTGTAAAATATTGATATCTATATTTTTATTTATTTATTTTATTTATTTATTTATCCTTGTTGACAAGGAAAGTCAAATGGGATAAACAAAATTTATGTACTCACCATAATGATGCATCTGTGTTGTCCATTTTCATTCTTCCACAACTGAAGGGTCTCGGATCCAACCTTGGATCCTACATGGCCACTTTTACTAGACTCACAGATCCAGCTTTTGAGCTCCTTCCTTTACCCGTAATGCCCCACCTTTCTGGCATACCTCAGATTGAGTTTGCCCCAACACTAACATAGACATGACACCATATCATTATGAAATGTCAAGATAAAGGCATACCAAAAGGCTGGACCCCAAAAAGGGAACAGGTGGGTTCCCAAAGGGATATTCCTTAGGTCTCACTAAGAAGAGAAAACAAGGGTTGAGAAGTTGAGGAATAATGAAAATGGACAATACAGTTGCATTGTTACGGTGAATACATAACTTTTGTATCTGATGTTGTCATTTTCATTCATTCTTCAACTGATGAGACAGAGTCCCCAGCTAGATATAACTTGGGTGGTCCTATGGAAAGATATTCCAAAGTACAGCAGAACTAAATGCTGCCTTATTTCTGGATAGTATGTCTAACTTGTAATGAGCAGTAAAGGTATGAGCAGTGAACCAAGTGGCAGCTGCACAAATATCATCTATGGACACTCTTGACCAAAAATCAGATGAAGTGGCTACTGACCTCATGGAATGTGCTTTGTGTGGCTTAGGCAAAAATAAACCTCTTTCTTTATAAACAAATGATATACAATCAGTCAAGGGTCACTTTAAATACTGCTTTACCCAATTTGTTCTTGGAGAAGGATACAAATAATTGGTCAATCTTCCTGAAATCTTTAGTTCTGTGCAGATTACATCTAAGCTGCCAGTGTATGTACAAAAGATGCAGCTTGTATTCTACTTTGTTTGAGAATTTCAGAAACAACACAGGTAAATTGATATCCTTATTTATGTTGGATTCAGAAGCCACCTTAGGTAAAAGAAATGGGTTTGTGCATAATAAAACCCTATTCTTATGGATGGTCAAGTATGGAGATCTTGCAGAGAGGACTTGGAGTTCAGATATTCGTCTAGCAGAAGTGATAGCAAGCAGAACAATTGTCTTCCAGCAGAAGAACATAAGGTCAGTTTTAGCCAAAGGTTCAAATGGAGGTCAGGTAAGAGCTGGTAATTGAATCATCAAATCCCAAGGCAGGGGTAGGGTCTTTAACTGAGGGTCTGAGTAAAAAGATAGCCTTAAAGAAGGCCTTGCACAACTTCAAAGAAGCCAAAGAGGAATGATTCTCACCTGAGTGAAAATTAGAAATGGCCACTAATTGAACTCTAATAGTAGAACAACTCACCTCGTTGTTAAAAATGAAAGTCAGAAAATTGAGAACCACTGAAACTGCGGCAGAGAAGGGGTCCAGGTCTCTCAGAAGTGCCCAAACTGAAAATCTTTTCCATTTATTTTTATAATTTTCCTAGTAGAAAGCTTCTATGGGGATAAAAGAATATGTTGGACTGGGGAGGAAAGCCTAGACTGTCTAGCCATCAATGGGACTGGAGAAACCATGAGGTCAACTTGGGCTGAGTTAGGCAGAAAGTCTGGACGTGATTCTAGTATCCAAGGTGGATAGAGAAGATGAGACCACAAGAAGGGAAATCAAACTTGACAAGGCCAAAAAGGTGCAATGAGGATGACTGTGCTCTTCATCCAGGATGCTTTCTTTAGAAATTTGGGGATTGGGGTAATGAAGGGTAAGCATAAAGGGTACCAGAGGGCCAGATATGAGCTACAACATCCTCCTGTGGAAGAACTAGGGTGAAGAATCTGTTGCACTTGTTGAGGGGAGAAGCAAAAAGGTCCCAGCATAGCTGGCCCCATTGATGGATGATCCTTTCTGTCACTCTTTGATTGAAAGACCACTGTTGAGGCATCAAACTGGACCTGCTTAGTTTGTTTGCAAGCACATTGGTTTTCCCCAGTATGTATGTTGCCATAAGAAAACAACCAAAAGAGATAGCCCATTGCCACATTGTCATTGTCTCGCGACACAATGGGTGCAATCTGGTTCCCCCCCCGTTTGTTGATGTAACAGACTACCGACATTTTATTTTATTTTTTTATTTATTTACCATTTGTTAACCGGGTTAGTTCAGCTGAGCCATCTGTCCCGGTTTTAGTGGAGACCCGAGGAGAAAAGCTCCAGAAAATACATAAAACTTTACAATAATGATTACAGTATTTCCTTAATACAAAAAATTAACAGAAATTAACAATATTCACACAGTAGAGAAAATACAAAATTGATACACAAAAATACAGAATTGATACATACAAATAACAGAGTGATCAGCTGTCTACTATATACAAAGTGGGAGCTAGGGATGTTACTTAAGTTTATGGGCAGTCTTTTCCAGGCTAAGGAGACTGAGTGCCTATAAAGGAGTTTACCTGTGTTTTTGTGAGGTTTGCAAATATCGAGTAGGTTCTGGTCAGAGCTGCAAAGTGGGTGGGCTGGGGTATATTGAGATACAAGTGAAGAGAGTGAGGGGCAAGCTGAGGGTTTGTTTAGTAGGAAGTGACTAAGATGTAGCTGAGAGAGGCAAAGGAGCTGGGGGAATTCTAGCCATTGGAGTTGGTTTAGGGCAAGACAATGATGAGCTTTGCATGGTAGATTGGTAGCAAATCTGGCTATGTTGTTGTACGTTTGTTCTAGTTTGGACAGGAGGGATGTCTGGACATGAGTAAGGATAGGGGAGGCATACAGAAGGGAAGTAAGGAGAAAGGCTTGAGCAAGAGCTGATCTTGTTTTAGGAGCTAGAAATTGTTTACTTCGGTATAGAAGGCCGAGTTTTTATTGTTTTTTGTTTTGATACTCTGTTGTATATGAATGTCATATTTTAGTTGGCCGTCAATTATTGTGCCAAATAGTTTAGGTTTGGGATGAGGAGTGACTGGGTTTGATTGAGAGAGAGAATGGTAAAAGTGGATTTGTGGTGAGAGAGGGATTTAGGGAGGAAAAGTAGGAGCTTAGTCTTTTTGGGGTTAAGTGTAAGTTGGTGTTCAGTCAGCCATTTTTCGACAGATGAAAAAGATTGTTGTGTTAAGGAGTGAAGGTTAGGAATGCTGTTGGAGATAGAAATGATAGCAGAGTCATCGGCATATTGAATAATAGAAGAGGAAGTGCAGGAAGATTGTAGATTATTGGTGAAGATGTTGAAAAGGAGTGGCCCTAGGATTGAGCCTTGGGGGACACCTGTTTGAATAGGAAGAAAAGGGGAACAGGCAGATTCCCACCTAACAAACTGGAGTCTGTTAGTGGGATAGCTAGAGAACCAATGAATAGTAGGGGGGGGGTTAAGGTCTGTTAGTTTGGTGATGAGTTTAGAATGGGACACAGTATCGAAAGCTTTGGAGAGGTTGAGAAAGAGGCAGGATACAAGACGGTTATTGTCCATGGCTTCTGCAACAGTATGTGTGAAGGTGAACAGCGTGGTGGAGGTGCTGTGATTAGGTCTAAAGCCATGCTGTGTGGGGGTTAGGATATTGTCATCAGTTAGGTATTTAAGAAGTTGTTTGTGTATGCATTTTTCTGATATCTTGGAGAGTGGACAGAGAATAGAAATGTGTCTATAATTGGTAGGATCAATGGAGTTACCCCCTTTGTGTAGTGGTATGGTGTAAGAGGATTTCCAAAAGTCAGGGGCCATGGATTCTAGTATGGAATGGTTAATTAATATGGAGACAGGATAGGCTGTAGAATGCGCTGCGATTTTAAGAAAGAGGGGTGGGAGGTTGTCGGTTGAACGAGAGCAAGGTTTTAATTTAAGAAGGAGGGATTTTATGTAGGTGATCTCATCATCACGAACATGGGAGCACAATGTTCAACACCGGAAGTATACCCCTCACTGGTGAGATCAGATCACAAACTAATCTCGCTGGAGGTCCTCATCCCACCCCCACCTGAAATAAAAAAGACCACAGTAAAGAACTTCTCGAAAGCCGACTTCACACTTCTAAAGACTAGTGTGGTCTCCTTTAAGGCCCCGAGCGCGGAAAACAGTACTCAAGCCGCTGAATCACTTACAAATGCCTTCTACCAGCACCTGCAGGACTGCATGGATAAGGCAATCCCAAGCAAAACAAAGACTCTTTGTACCAAAGGCAAGCGTCCACTCTGGTGGACCCCAGCCATAAACAAACTCTACAACAAAAGGAGGAAGCTACTACAAGATAGAGCAAAATCCTTAAAAGGTAAGACACCCTTGATCACTATAAGTAAAAAACTAAGAGCTCTCATAAAATCATCCAAAGCAAATTTTGAGAGAAAAATAGCTAAAGACTCAAAAGGCAATCATAAAGCCTTCTTTAGCTATGTTAGAAACCTGGGAGGAAACTCCCAGATATGCTCAGAACTAGTTCAAAATGATGTGAAGATTACTGTTCCTACAGACATTGCCAACATACTGGCTGACAGGTTCAGTGCAAACTTCTTCCCTCCCCAAAAGGAGATATATCTATACCAAGCGATTGCAGCCCCCCAAACATCTCCAACGCCCAAGTGAGAACTGCTCTCTCCAAAGCAAAAAACACAGCATCCATGGGACCTGATGGTGTCCCCGGCTGTGTGCTCCACGAACTCAACGAGGAATTAAACCCACAGCTAGGACAGCTGTTTAATCATAGTCTTACCTCTGGATACATACCCAGGGTGTGGCGCACTGCAACTGTGGTCCCACTTCACAAAGGCGGTGCCTCCACCGACCCTGGAAATTACCGGCCCATTAGCTTGACAAGCCTTATCTGCAAAGCCATGGAGAGGATCATAATGGACCTCATAAATAAAGACATAGGGAATTTGCAGACTTTGGATCCATCCCAGTTTGGCTTTGTCAAAGGCAGATCATGCCTTCTAAACTTGGTTGACTTTTTCGAAACAGTCACCAAAGCCATTGATGAGGGAAGGCAGTCCATACAGCCTACCTCGATCTGGCGAAGGCCTTCGATACAATACCCTCTCGGTATCATTGAAAAACTCATCAGCTTAAATGTTAACCCATACATCACAAGATGGGTTGCAAACTGGCTGAGTGACAGAACCCACAGGGTCAGAGTTGCTGGCGCCATGTCAGACTCAAAGCCTGTCACAAGTGGTGTACCACAGGACTCAGTCCTGGGCCCACTCTTGTTTGGCATCTACTTTTCCGAAGTACAAGCAAACACAGGAGGGTTATGGCTGACAAAGTTTGCAGATGACTGCAAACTGGGCCATAGTAGAAAACACATCTGACACAGATATCCTTCAGAAGGGTGTCACAGAAACGGATAACTGGTGCCAGAGCCATGGCCTAAAGTTAAATGCCAAAAAATGCATAGTCATACCCTTCGGGAAAAACAAGGTTACCCCTAGCTACCAAATAGGTGGCAATCCACTGAGCACAGAAGAAGTTATCAGGGACCTGGGGACCCAGGTTGATAGTAGTCTGTCATTCGACACCCATGTAGCTAAAGTAGTTAGGAAGACCTTCTACATTGCCCACCTTATCATGAAGGGATTCTCATCTAGATCAAGGGAGGTCATAGTCTCCTATACTCATCACTCATCAGACCAATGATTGAGTACAATGCCCCATTCGAATGTATCTGACCCGACACTTGCAGCAGCTGGAGAGGCCACAAAGTTCCTCACCAAAAGGATAAAGGGTCTCAAACATCTGTCCTATGCTGCCCAACTGAAAGAACTCCAGCTCTATTCAGTCGCTACCGCTTGCTCAGAGGTGACCTTTGCCTAACATACAAGGCCATGTCAAACCCAGATTTGATGAATATGCTTCACCTCAAAAATCTAGATCCGTCAGAGCCACAAGGGCGGGAGACTTAAACCTCGACACGGCTATTAATAGGACATGCTGGAGGGATAGATTCATCACCCAAAGACTCCCTATGCTGTGGAATAAAATCCCGGTATATGTGAGGCAGTGCACCTCGCTGGCCTTGTTCAAGAGAAATCTTGACCAATGGATGGGAGATCGCAGATATACCCCAGGGATTACCTCAGTGTCACTGCTCAACAGAGGCACAGCAAAATAATGGGTATAGTTCCCCATACTAAAGGGGTGGCGTAAGCCACAAAACTATGGGCTAGGCTTGTAAATGCCCTCGGGCAGATAGCCTAGTATGAACCTATGAACCTATGAACCTATGGTGGGAACAGGTTGTAGAGTGAAAGGTGTTTGCAAGATTGTTTTTTTGCAAGGTATGAAGGGAGTTAACTACTGGAAAAGTTTGCGTAAGTTTTTGTATAAATTGAATGAAATGACTATTAAGCAGGGTTGCAGTTTCCTGGGGAGTACTATTTGGGTAGGGTTTGGGGCTGGTAGGATTACCTGGGTATAGTATTTAGTTGATTGAGTGCCAGAACCTTTTAGGGTTTGAGTTAAGAGTGAATTGGGTGTTGTAGTGCAGTAGTATTTCTTGTTATCCTTATTTATTTGTTTTTTAGACTGGTTATGCAGTTTTTTATACTTTTGGAGAAGTGGTGTGGAATTAGTTTGAAGCCATTATTTCCAACAGTTGTCCCTTTTTTCATGACAGAGAGGGTATCTTTAGAGAGCCAAGGAGTATCATTTGGTTCAACCCTTTTTTCTTAGAGGAGCTGAGGAGTTAAGGATGTCCAGGAAGGTGGTATTGAAATGACAAATTGCATCATTGAGGGGAAGGTATTTAAGGAGGGACCAGTCAATAGAAGCTAGGGTGTCATTGAAGGTATTGGCATTGAAGAAGGAGAGGTTTCTACATTTTTTGTAAGTGTGGAACTTGAGTATTTGGGGGGAGTGTCTAATGACCTTGGTGAGGAGGTGGTCACTTAGAGAGTTGGATAGGGTGCAGGGGTTGTGGTATAGTGTAGGATCAGAGGTAAGAATCCAGTCTAAGGTGGAGCTATTAGTATTGTTGTTGTTGTAGCGAGTGGGGATATTGATTAGTTGATTGAAACCATGGAAGTTAACGTGTGGAGGAGGAGAGAGAGGATATCTTTTACCAATCAATATTTACATCACCGAGAAGGATGGTCTCACAGGTGATATTTTGGGAGATCCAGGATAGGACAGATTCCAGGATGGGGATGTTACCTGGTGGTATATATATATATATATATATATATATATGGGTCTAGGACACATGCTCGACTAGTATATGTCCGAATCACAAAACATCGAACACACATACACGAAAGCGCTTAACACTGAAAAGTGCTTCCATGTATGTGTAGTTCAAAAAAAAAAATCTACATTTCTAAGCCCCCCTGCACCCCCCCCACTTTATTATTCTCACTCCGAGATCGCACTACAGTGGGGAAAAGGGAATTTTCCCTTACCCGCTCTGTAGTCCAATCTACGAAACAGGCACACATACATGGAAGTGCTTGTCGATGTTAAGCCTTTTCGTGTATGTGTTTGTTCAATGTTTTGTGATTCGGACATATGCTAGTTGAGCATGTGTCTGGATCCCATATATATATATATATATATATATATATATATAGTTGCAATGGCAAATCTTTTTGTGAGATTGAGATGGCAGTTAAGTATGAGAAGCTCAACTGGATGAAACTCAATCTAAGATATAGGCAGGGGGGAGAAGTTCAGGTTTTCAGTGTACATAATTGCAACACCACTACCTTTTTTGTTAGTTCTGTCTAGGTGGTCTATGCGGTATATATTATGTTATCTGTTTATATCGAAGTCATCCCTGAGGGGAGAACATCTTGTAAAGCCTGTAAAGCTAGTAAGACTGCTGTCATTTCCAGGACATTGATGTGCAAATTGGCTTCTTCCAGAGACCGCTTACCTTGGACTGTCCTTCCCAAGAAATGCCCCCCCACCCACCCAATTTGGCAGGTGTCTGTGGTGACTGTGGCTGCTGGCTGTGGAAGAATAAAGGGGTGGCCTTGACAAATGTTTTCTGAATGAATCCACCAAAAAATATATTCCTTGCAAACTTTGGAGATCTTGACTGGAGTGCTCAAGGGCTGCTGAAGAATAGACCACTGCACTGAAAGACACCACTGTAGTACCCGCATATGAAATCTGGCTAATGGGACTAGAGTTATTGCTGCTGCCGTCAACCCTAAAGCTTATAACATTGGCCTTGCTAGAGGACAAGAGTAGTTATGAATAATAAAAAATCTTGTTGCAATCAAAATTTCTTTACATTTGTGAATAAAAACAGCTTCACGTTCTTCATACCAAACCAAAATTCTTATTGTTGCAATTAAAAATAGCTTATTGGGTGAAAGATACGTTGCTACTAAGAAGTGAAGCTATTTTTAATCACAACAAAATTTTTTTTGTTTTTGGTACAAAGAATGTGAAGTTGTTTTTATTTGCAAAAGTGAAGCAATTTGGATTGCAACCAGATTTTGTACTATTTATTACTACTGCTTGGAGTTTAATTTACAAACATTTTTTTCTACTGCTTGGTGTTTTAGCTTAGCTCAAATAGCTCAAAAAGCTACTCTTTCATATTTTTTCTAGTTGTTTTGACCTGAATAGTTGGACCCTGTCCACTAACTGGTGGTTTAAGCTAATTAAACTTCAGGATGCTCGCAGTGCTTCATTTCTTAACTAAAGAAGTTGGAGAGATCTGGCAAGTGTATTTGTGATGAAAACAAAAAGGAGTGTATGGTGTATTGGTATGTAGGTTGGTGGGTGATTTGCTCTTTGGAGCGATGCAAGTTTGATACTTAGCCATGTATGGGAATGTGGTGAGGTGTAGAAGAGAGGTACAGATATATCATTATTGTGTGGTGTATAGTATGTATGGGTTGTTGGAGATTTTTGTGAGATACCAGTGAGATGTGAGTGATTGATAGGTAAAAGCATCTAGAAGTTGTATTTTTGTTTGGTTTAGAGAAGGATCTAGAAGGTAATCAAAATCTAATGTTAAACATGTTTTTATTCTTTGGGTTTTTTTATCAGACAGGTTACAGAGTTGCTGTTTGTTACAGAGCTGCTTAGTTTTGGGGGAAATAGACTGAAATGTAGTTTCTGTCTCAAGGGTGACAAGGTAGAATAGATGTATGGAACTACAACTGTTGAACAGAAGATAGGGAAACCTGTTACAAAATGCATCAGAAACAGTGCATTTAATGTACTGCTTAGTAGTAAGATAAGACCAGTTACGTGTAGGAGAAGACCGGCTCTACTGGCATATCTGATAGCAGATGGATATTAGCCAGCATTCTCTTGCTCTACTATTGTCTACTCTTGGTTTAAACATTTCTAAGAGCTGGAATATTTGGGATGGACAAATCTTGTCTGAGAGGTGGCTAGGAGGGATATTCAGACCCCTAGCAGTAGTGGGAGATGGATAGTTCTCCTGTGCTGAGCAGTTGTATTCTTGGGGAGTGCTCTATGAGGTAGGATAGTGGCTGCTATGGTTTTAAGCAGGTAATACTATTGTGAAGACTGGTATAAGCTGAATGAATGTGTGGAAATGGTTCTTTAAGCATATTGGTGATGACATTAAACAGTGGGAGGAGGGTAGTGGTATTAAATGTGTGGTTCTGGGGGGTGAATGGGGAATTTGGGGGTCGGAGGGGAGCAAAGCAGGTCACACCTCCCACTACTGTGACAGACAATCAGTATGGGCCTTCTCAAACCTAGTGGTTCTGCACACCTAGCTCAACAAAGGTATACAGATGGCACGAAGCAGAGTTTTGCTGTGACTGTTAAAAGACAGAAACTAAAGTGAAGGCACACCACTGTAAACTAGTAATAAGGCAAACCCTACAGAATGCGGAGCAGTACGACTGCACTGATGTGCCACTTGGTGCTCAAGGATGCTTAAATATGAAAGCAGCCCACACAGACAGGGAGATTACATCAGTAAAAACACCATTAAGCACTTTATGCCCTTTGTACATGCAGTCTTGGCTGCGGCAATGTTGTTAATATTCAGTCTCTGTGAAACAGGAAAAAAATAGCTGCTACAATTACCTAAAGTATTTAGAACAGTAAAGATGCAGAAAGAAGTAAATTGCAGATGCCTCTGAATGATGGTGTGTAAGTAACTATTCCCTTCATTGATGGAGGCATGTCAGACTTCAAGTGCAGGGAGGAGCTGATTTGTCAAGAAAATGATCATCTCATACTGTTACTTTATTTTTTGAACCATGCAGAGTACTGCAGTATTTGATTCTGGATTTGTATATTTGTTATTCCTTGGTAACATTTTTCTTTTAACTATGTCATAAGAAAGTACAGTTGTATAAGCAAACTTGCCATAGCAGTAGATGTTCGTATGATCACTGCTGCAGTATCCTAAGCCCATACCTCTCAACTGTACAGATTTTCACAGAATATCCAGATTTTTGCCTCAAATTTTGGGTCTGTTTCTCATAAAATTGTTGTTTTCTGTCAAATAACTGGCAAATCCTTGAGGGTTGAAGTCAGAAAACAATGACAGACAATTGAGTTTTAGACTTCATATCATTTAGAAAATGCATGCAAATGCAAATATTATTCTACCAACTTTCTAATTTTATAAGAGGAATATTTAAAAAGTGTCCCTCTTTTTGGCCTTTTGCCCCACCCCCACCCCCACCCCCATTATTTATGGCTTTTTTCAAATTTCTTGCTCTAAAAGGTTGAGAGGTATGCCTAAGTCATATGAGTTATATCCTCTAAAGGATATAACAGTTCACCAACTTCCAAAGCTCCAGAGTGCCTTCAAAGCTCCCAAATGTAAAGACAGCTCGATCTGAGCTGACTAAAAGACAGGTTTAGGAGCCAAGCCCTTCAGAGCTTTCATTTCAACTGAGAGGGGGAAGCTAAGGTGTTAGAGGACATTGTTAGTAAAAGCAAAAACACATGTCCATACCATGGCATAAAAATCACAAAAAAAAACAAGGGGAATTCAGGGAGAGAATGGCTACTGCAGCAGTAATCATTTGAACATCTACGGTTATGGTAAGTTTACTTACACAACTGTACTGTTATTCATACTGATTACTGCTGCAGTAGCCCAAGCTATATGGGTAGATTGTCATAGCTTAGAACAACTGGGAGCTGGAAGGGAAAGGGTCCAGGAACCCCCAGAGAATAGTCCTAGCAAAGCCTGACCCTAGACCTGGAAAAGGAATCTAGTTTATAGTGCTTTTTGAAACGATGTACATAGGACCAAATTCCTGCCTATAGAGCACTTTTAGAGTCCAACCTTTTCCAAAAAAACATAAATGAAGCCAAGGCCCTGGTAGAGTGTGCCTTGACACTGCCTGGAACAGTTTTGTTGTGGTGGGAATATCAAAAAATAATAGCCTGAGACAACCACTCAGAAATAGCTTTGACATAGGTTGTCCTTTTTTACATTCACAACAAATGAAACATTGATTGTAAGTTCTGCAAGATTTTATTCCGTCAAATAGTAATTGAGTTGTATGTGGATATCCAAGGTATGAAGTATCTTTTCTACCACATTTTTGACTTCAGGAAAAAACACAAAAAGATGAACAGTTTGACTTAAAGTAAACTCAGATACCACTTTAGACACAAAAGAAGGATTAGTCCTCAAAGAAACCCTGGCTCTGCTGAAAATAAGATTGACCGACCATAAAGGTTTGCAACTCAAATAGTCTTCCTGCAGAGGTCACAGCAGTCAGTAAAACTGCTTTCCTTGTTAAGAACCTCAAGTCAACCAGAATAGCTGGTTCAAGTGGAGTAATAGATGACTTCTCTAACACAAAATTTATTTCCCAAGGAGGAGCCACTGGTTTTCCTGGAGGTCTCTTATGCAGCGCCCATTTCAAAAACATTTTGATATGATGTTGAATTGAAAGAGGAGGGATCCATGGGCAGACATGCTGACACGGCTAACAGATGAACCTTGACAGGGCCGCAGTATAGTATCTCAAATAAATATTGTAAAACTAGAGAAATTCTAGCCCAAATGGGTGCTAGTTATTTTATTGGCACCAACTAGAAAACCTTTCCATTTGTTTATATATGATTTTGTAGTAGCAGGCTTTCTTGCCTCTATTATTACCTGCCGTATGTCTTCAGTAAACAGCTACCTAAAAGGTATTAAGATCCTGTCATCCAGGCAGTCAGTTGTAGTTGTTTGGTGTCGGGATGTATCAAACACCCCTGTTCTCGTGTGAGTACATCCAGTCTGTGAGGAAGTTTGTGGTATTTGCCCTTGACCAATTACAAAAGAAGGGAGAACCACTGTTGCTTGGTCCAGAAGTGAGTCACCACAATGATCTTTGGGGATTCCTTCTGAATCTTCAGAAGTACCATGGATATCAGTGAAACATTTCTTGCTCAAGGAATAGAAAAGGTATCTGTCTTTCAGACATTCTTGCATGGAGTTCAGGAACAAGATTTTGCCAGCTGATTGTTCAGTGAGTTGGCAAAAAGGTTTATCTGAGAAACTCCCCACAGATGAATCAAATCTTGGAAGACCCCCCCTAGCCCCAGCCTTTATCTTGCTCAGCTTGTCTGCCATATAGTTTTGTTCTGACAGAATGTAGGGTGCCTGCAGAGTGAGATTGTGTTATAAATAGAAGTTATGTTCTTACCATAACGTTCCATGTTAGTTGTCTTCTTCTCGCCTTCTTCTTGCTGGATGGGTTCGGAGCCGACCTCGGCTCCGACTCGGCCACTCTAAAAGCTCGAGAGTTGGTTCCACCGGCTCGAGGCTCCCCTTATATCCCACAATGCTAGGCGAGAGTTACCTCAGATCTCGTTTGTAAGCTAACCCCAGCTTATAATAGTAACAGAATAACTGTAAAACAGAATCCACCTCTAACAACAGGAAGAAAGAAAGGTGACCTACATCCTGAACCAGGAAATATGCATAATAGCATATGTCTAAGAAAGAGGTGGTAGAAAGAGAGGTCACAATCAGAACTCCTCTAGGTCTGTCCAGGCCACGGGGAAGGAGGGTGGGGCCTTAAGAAGAAGGCGAGAAGAAGACAACTAACATGGAACGTTATGGTAAGAACATAACTTCTATATGTTAAGTTGTCTATCTCGCCTTCATTCTTGCTGGATGGGACCGCGTCCCTAGCACCTTGTCCCGGGTGGCCTAACGGAACAGACTCCTGAGAACAGTGGAACCAAAGTTAGCTCTATGCCTAGAAGCTAAATCCAACTTATAATGAGAAATGAAAGTGTGAGGAGTAGCCCAAGTAGCCGCTGCACAAATGGTGTCGATAGGCAGTCTGTCTTGGAAGGCTAAAGAAGTAGCCAAAGCTCTGGTGGAATGAGCCTTAGGTTTATCAGGCAGCTTTTGATGTCTAATTTCATATACAAGGGAAATCAAAGATGTTAGCCATCTGGATAATGATACCTTTGAAACTGAAAGTCCCTTTCTGCTCTCCGCATAGGAGACAAACAGCTGATCAGATTTTCTGAACTGTTTAGTTCTATCCAAGTAGTACCTCAATTGACGGTGAACATCCAGGCAGTGTAATTTTTGTTCAGACCTATTGGAGTATTCTGGAAAAAAAAAAACGGTAGATCAATGCTTTGATTCAGATTTGACGTAGAGACCACTTTAGGCAAAAAGGACGGGTTAGTACGTAAGGATACTCTGTCCTTATGAAACAAAAGATAAGGAGGACGACAGCTGAGTGCTTGAAGCTCTGAAACTCTTCTAGCTGATGTAATAGCTACCAGAAAAAGAGTTTTCCATGATAATAATTTTAAAGAACAAGAGACTGCAGGTTCGAAAGGGGGAAGAATCAAAGAAGCAAGAACTAAATTTAGGTCCCAAGGAGAAGGAGGATTTCTTATAGGAGGTCTGAGAAGAAAAACTCCTTTCAAAAAGGCTTTGCAGAGCTTGTGGGACATTAGGGCAGATTCAGAAATACCCACATGAAAATTAGAAATAGCTGCCAATTGAACTTTAAGTGTAGAGGGAGATGAACCTGCATGGAAGAGTTCAGCTAGAAAATCAAGGACTAGTTGGATGGAAGCAGTGAAAGGATCTATGTCCTTTCCTCGAGCCCAAAATGTGAAGCGTTTCCACTTACTCAAATAAATCTTTCGAGTGGAAGATTTATGGGAAGCTATCAATATATCTCTAACAGAGTGAGATAATTGAGGAAGCCTGGCTAAGGTTGGAACTGGAGGAACCAAGCAGTGAGGTTCAGCGAGGGGAGGGAGCGATGAAACTGACCCGACTGATGGATCAAAAGATCTGGAACTAGGTCCAGATTCCACGGTCGCTCCAAGAGAAAACGATGTAGAAAGGGGAACCACACTTGTCGAGGCCAGTAAGGAGCAATGAGGATCAATGAGGCCTTCTGAGCGATAGCTTTCTGTATTACTTGAGAGATCAGTGGGAAAGGAGGAAATGCATACAGAAGTCCCGGGCCAAACTTGGACTAGAGCGTCTCTGCTGGGTTGGCCTGGTAAAGGGAATAGAGTGAAATATTCTCTGCACTTGCTGTTTTGGGGAGTAGCAAAAAGATCGCAGCAAGGCTGACCCCACTTGAGAAAAATTTCTCTCACTACAGAGTCTTTCAGAGACCACTCGTGAGGCATGAGTATAGCTCTGCTCAACTTGTCCGCAATTTGATTGGACTTCCTGGGGATGTGCGTTGCTATCAGAAACCGCTGAGAAGAAATCGCCCATTGCCACAGTCTGAGTGCTTCTCGACACAGGGGTATGATCTGGTTCCGCCTTGTTTGTTGATGTACCACACTACAGACATATTGTCTGTCTGGATTGCAATTGTTCCCAAGGGAAGAGAGTCTTGAAGGGCTTGCAACGCTAAAAGCACTGCTCTCATCTCCAGAACATTTATGTGCAAGTGGCATTCGTTTGGTTGCCATGTGCCCTGGACCGTCCTGCCCTGATAATGCCCCCCCCACCCGATCAGGGAGGCATCCATTGTCAGAGTAGCAACCGGAGGAGGTGGAACAAAGGGTCTTCCCGACAGGAGCTGGGGGGAAGACATCCACCACATGAGATGCTTTTTGCACGCTTGCGTGATCATAATGGTGTGAGACATTGGAAGTTCCTGGTATGACCATTGAGTAAAGAGCATCCATTGAAGGATCCGCATGTGGTATCTGGCTAATGGAAGCAGAGGTATGGCCGCTGCCATAATTCCCAACACCTTTAGAACTAACCTGGCTTTGATTCTGTTGTTGTTGAGAAGGAGTGATACCAATTTGTGAATGTCTGATATTCACTGATGTGTTAGTCTTGCAGACATGTTTATTGTATCTAGATATGCGCCTATGTAGGTAATAGTACGACAAGGCGACAAAACAGACTTTTCACAATTTATTGAAATACCCAGCTTTTGACAAACGCGAAAAGTGTAATCTCTGGCCATCAGAAGGAGATGCTTGGTGGGAGCTGTGAGGAGCCAGTCGTCCAAATATGGAAACACCTGGAATCCTTGTCATCTCAGGTGAGAAGCTACCACTGCCATGCATTTGGTAAACACCCAGGGGGCAGTGGTGAGACCAAAGGGCAGGGCCCTGAACTGAAAATGACTGGTTCCCAGCCTGAAGCGGAGGAATCTTCTGGAGCGTCTGTTCATCTTTATGTGATAGTATGCATCCCGAAGGTCTATAGAGCACATCCAGTTTCCTTTGCCCAAAAGGGGAAGGATGGATTGCAGCGTGACCATCCGAAATCTTGTTTTCTTGACTGATTTGTTCAAGACACTGAGATCCAAAATTGGTCTCCAGTCCCCTGTTTTCTTTGGAACTAAAAAGAACCTAGAGTAGATTCCGGATCCTTGCTGGTCTGCTGGAACTGGCTGAATTGCTCTTTTTGCAAGCAGTTTTGAAATCTCCAAACCTGCTAGATCCCTTTGAGCGGGTGGAACATCTGGAAGGGATTTTTCTGACTGATTTGGAAAGCGAAGAAAGGGGATAGAGTAGCCTTCGGAAATGATGGACTGTACCCATTTGTCTTGAGTCAGGGATAGCCAGGCTTCTGGGTACAGTGACAATCTTCCCCCGACTGCCTCCAAAGATGGGCAGTCGGGCAACACCTCAGGGATGCTGAAAGGGCTTGTCAGGGAAGGTTTCCCGATTGCCCTGGTTCTGCGGACCCCCCCTGCCCCTAGGGCGACGTCTACCATTGTTATTCCCACCTCTGCCTCTGGCGGGAAAACGACTCTGTGCGTCAGGCGAAGTCCCTTGAGATTGTTTACAGAACCACATCTTTCCACCTTTCTGGCCTTTGGGGTAAGGCCTGGAAGGAGTAGAAAAATGGACTCCGACGGCAGAAAGGGTCTTGCCATCAGTCTCGCACCTAGTCAAGGTTTCTTTCACTTGAGGACCAAAAAGGGATGATCCATCAAACGGGGAGTTCGTGAAAGACGTCTTGAAGGGGTCCGCAAAATTGCATAGCCGCATCCAGGCATGCCTACGTAAGGCCACACCTGTCCCTGCGGCTCTGCTCGCTCCATCAGCCGCGTAAGAAAGAAGGCGCATGGAGGAGTTGGTTATGGAATTAAGGGTAGCCAGCTGCGTGTTCATCTTATCTTGGAAACCCGCAGCTGTAGGGTCCTTTAACATTTCACTCGCTTCCTTGATCAAGTCCCTTTGAAGACGAGTAAAATGGCACAGGTAGTTCAGCGAACGCATGGTAAATGTCGCTGACGAGAACATCCGCTTCCCGTACCTATCCATGGACCTAGATTCCTTGTTAGGTGGATGGACAGGTACTGAAGGATCAGCTAGCTCCTTCTTAGTGGCAGCAGCTACCACCATAGCATCCACAGAGACTCCTTTTGTTAAAATTGTTTGTCTGCTGGAGCTGTTATGAACTTGGAGGGTCTCCTGGGAGTGGGGTCCACTGAATCAGGAGCCGTCCATGCCTTCTTAGCAACCACCTGCATGAGGGGGTCGAAGGGGGACACCCAGGAGGTGGAAGGACGAGAGCCAACGCCTCAAGATACACAGATTCGTCCTCCGAAGGGTTGAGGGCTGGCCAATTTCCCCTCTGTTTCAGGATCTCCAGAATGTCTGCAAATGAGACATCTTCAGAAGGGGAACGGGGAACCCTCAGAATCATCCAAATCTGTGTCTGACGTGATGGACTCAGGTGAGTCAATGTGTTTCCTCTTACACTTCCTCTTCCGAGGGGCTCTTCTGCCAAATCAGGAGAGGCCACGGAAGAGGATGGAATCCGCACAGGGGGCTCCTGAGGAGCTGGCTCTCTGCGGTCCCGGATGAGGGAGTGAGTCGACTTAGCCTGAGGCACCATAGAGGGAGGGGCGGACGGAGCCGACTGTGGAGTAGAGCCAGGCTCTAACACACTCCGCATGACCTCGAATGCACCCCTGTCAGGCAGAGCCAGAGGTCCCCGCTCCGAGAAGCTAAGAACCCCCCTCGGCACCGACAGTGATGGCTCGAGGCCGATGTCGGAGCCGAACTCACCAGCGCCGAAGCACCGAGAGGGAGAGGGGGGTCGGACAAGGGTCCGATGCCACTCACCCCCTCGGAGCCGACGAGGGAAGTCCGGCGCCGAGATTCTTCCAAGGAAGAAAACGGAGCCGACGACGGAGCCGAAGACAATTGTATCGGCTCCGACGCTATCACAGTCTCGGTTCCGACACGACCCGGCTCCGAGCTCAAGAGAGTCGAAGGAGGAATATGTTGATGGACCGGGGCAGGCATCGACTGATGAGTCGGGCTCTGAAGCATCTGGGCCAGTGCCTCGGACTTAAGTAGTCGACTCACTACCCTCTGAAGGTCATGATCCGACAGCCTCGATGACCTAGAGGAGTGAGATCTTTGGCTCCGTTCAGACAGCAGGGGAGATCCTGGAGCCGAATGAACGGAGCCAAGAGATGGTGACCTGGACCTCTTCCTAGTTGTCGGCTCCGAAGGTCTGGTCGGAGCCGACACGGGAAGCTCTACTACCTCGGCTCCGGCCGGAGCCGAGGGGGCCACAGAAACTGTGGACTGAGACTTATCGGCTCCAGCCGGAGCCGATGAAGGCAAAGGTTGAGAAACCTTAGGTCTCGGCTCAGTTGCCGGAGCCGAAGACCTAGATGCCTTAGAGGGCTTCCCTGTTGAAACAGACAGGGAATCCTCTGGCTTGAGTAAGCCTCTGAGAATCAATTTATTCTTTCTTTCCTGCAGGACCCTGGGGCTGAAGCCATGGCACACAGCACAGGAGTCCTGCAGGTGCAAAGGCCCCAGACAGTAGACACAAGAAGTGTGAGCGTCTGTCAAAGACATTTTCTGACAGCACGCATCACACTTCTTGAATCCGGAGACCTTTGCTTCTTTAGACATTTTTGTGTCTTTGAACAGGTGTACACAAACACACACACAAACACACTAGTTACACCCTGTCAATTTAAATTATAATAAAAACCAGTACTAGGATTTTAAAATAAAATAAAACACACACACTCCACTAGGGAAGGAAAGGCCTGTAGGCCCAAGGGAAGAACCTAAGGTTCTTGAGGGAAAAAAACGGGAATTTTTTAGAAGGGGATAAAATTTACTCTAAACTAAGGGAATTAAGTAAATATATTAAAAATAAAGGGGTTTTGAAAGACTAATCTCACAAGAAAAGTTACTCACCAGGAACCGGTAGAAAAACCAACCTCGAAGCTGTAGCGGCAAATGAGATCTGAGGTAACTCTCGCCTAGCATTGTGGGATATAAGGGGAGCCTCGAGCCGGTGGAACCAACTCTCGAGCTTTTAGAGTGGCCGAGTCGGAGCCGAGGTCGGCTCCGAACCCATCCAGCAAGAATGAAGGCGAGATAGACAACTTAACATATCTGTATTTCATGCTAGCATGCATAAAGGGTAAGATCTGGTCACCCCTTCCTTTTTCATGTACCACATCACTGTGGTATTGTCTGTAACTACTTAAAGACATCTTTGGGAACAAAGACGATTCAGAGAGTTGAGTACCTTCTGAGGAGCTAGCATCTCTTTATTGTTTATGTACTTTGGTCTGTCTTTCTTGTCTCAGAAACCTTGCACTTTTACCCCCCTTGATACTGCCCCAAGCAAAGTCTGAGGCATCTGTTGTAACGGACTGCTTTGGAGCAGAAGGGGAGGCCTGTATTCAGGGATATTAGATGTCTCCATCAAATTATATATTTTTTTCACAAATTCCAGAACTAGCATTTTGAAAAGAAAATAGTGCTAGGACCAAAGAGACTTCAGATAGCACTGTATCTTTCTCATGTGGAGCCTTGCAAGAGGTATCATGAAAATGATAGATGCCATGAGACACAGAATCCTGAGGTATTCCCAAATCGTCACTGAAGTACTAGTGGAAAATCCCTGGAATAGATCTACATATCGATCTATTTTTTTTTTAATCCTCTGGAAGAAAAGCTCTTTGCTCTAAGGTGTCTTGCAGACACCCCAGGAAAACAATCTTGTGAGATGGAGTCAAAAAATACTTTTGAGTTTTCTACTGCAATCCCAGCCTGTGCAGGAGATCTCTTGCATAAGTGAGAGGTTACAGACACTCTGACTCTGCAAAGATAAGCAAGCCATTTAGATATGGAAAATGTGTATACAATTTAGCCTGCAGTGTGGGCTATGACAGGAGCTAGACACTTTGTAAACACTCTTGGAGCAGTGCATAGCCCAAAGGGTAAGGCATAGAACTGATAATGTGATCTGGACACTCAAAATGCTAAGTAACACATGAAACCTGGATGCGTAGGAACATAATGATATGCATCTTTTAAATCTAAAGTTATTAAAAAATTCAAATGAGGAAGAAGCGGTAATAGGTTGTCAAGTGAAAGCATTTTCAACTTGGGCACTATCACAATCTAGTTTTGGAAGGAAATAACCAGAACTGGTATCTAGGCATTTTCTTTCTTTGGCACTAAAATAATTTTTGAATAAAATGCTTTTCTCAACTGGGAAGAAGGAACTGTTTCCATTGCCCCCTGAGAGAGCATATGTTGCAGGACAGGAGAAAACAAAAGGGTTTGGTCTGGTGGATGTGGAGAAATTCATTGCAAAGGAGGAATTTCTTCCCACTGTCATTTGTATCCTTGCTGCATTCACAGCAGAACCTATGTGTCTGAAACAATCGGTTGCCAAATAGAGAAATGGGGATTCAAATTTTCTGGAAGGGATAAGGGACTGCCACAGTGATTGTGAGGGTTGGGTGTATGTGGAGGGGACAAGGTCCTTTATATAGTCATTTTGCCTTATTTGACTATCTTTTGTCCTGGGAGGAGGTCCTGCCTTCTTTGTGGAACATCTCAGCAGTCTGCTGAGACTGTTTACTTTGTTTTTTGACAAAACTGGACAAGGAAGCAGAAAATCCATTGGAAAATTTAAAGGAGAGCTGAAAAATCTGAGAGATTCTCTGAATCATCTTACCTCTTTCATAACACTTTTTGATTTCCTCTGCAGGAGAGGGTCCTAAAACTAAATCTCTATCCAAAGGAGAATTCAAAATTTCCTTTTTGACATCTTCTGAACGCATAGCCAGCCAAACCTGCACAACAGATTACCAGAGGCAACAGCCCCAGATACAGTATCTACAGAGGCATAAACATACTTTAAACAATGAGTAGTGACTTGAGAAATGGAAGAAACTAAAGCACACAAAGTAGATTTCCCTCACAAGGGGGAATTGCAGGTAAAACACTCATTTTACTTTTACAATTAGTCAGAATAAACTTTAACATATGAGCTTGACAATTAGAGTCATAATAATAGAGTCATAGTCATAAATAAGTACTAGGCTAGCTGCCTTCCTGGCTATTTAAAGTCTATCCAGTTTGCCTTTCAATTGTGAGAATCAAATCCTGTACCCTGTGACTGGAAAATAAACTGTTTAACCATTATACCAGCCCCCAACCCTAAATTAAAGTTGCATAAATATACACTTTTTTCTCCAAACTTCTCAATAGTTTCACCATCCTTGTCAGAAAGAAGGAGCCAAAGGCTGGGGGCAGGAGGGTGGAACGTAAGAATGAAGGTGAGATGGACAACTCACATGGAATGTGATGATGAGTACATAACTTCTTTATGTGATGTCCTATCTCACCTTCATGCTTTACTGATGGGACAGCATCCCTAGCACCATCTTTCTTGGGTGGCTCATGGGAGAACATTCTTCAGAACCATGGACCCAAAAGAGGCCCTGTCCCTGGAGGCCAAATCCACTTTGTAATGAGTGATAAAGGTATGCAATCTTGCCCATGTTGCTGCAGCACAAATGGTATCAATTGGCAGTGTTGCATGAAAAGCAGAAGAGGTAGAAATAGCCCTAGTAGAATGAGCTCTTATTTTGCCTGGAAGTTGTTTGTTTACAGACTGGTAGGTGAATGTAATGCAATCTGACAACCATCTGGATATTGTAGATTTACCTATTGGAGCACCTCTCTTGCAGTCTGAAAAGGATACAAACAGTTGGTCAGTCTTTCTAAAGTCCTTTGTTCTGTGTAAGTAGAAAAGTAATTGTCTGTGAACATCCAGTTGGTGTAACATATATTCTGCCTTATTACCATATTTGCGGAAAACAAAAATGGTAAGTCTATGGACTGGTTTAAGTTTGAGTCTGAGTATACCTTTGGTAGAAAGGATGGGTTCATGCAAAGTGAGACTCTGTCCTTATGGAATAGCAGCATCTATATTACCCGATCGAACATTTAGGTTAGCGAATACTTAAATGTCGATCTGGTAATATAAAAAAAATAAAACAGTGAACGGCCGATTTAACGTAGGGAATGAATTCCCTCAGCCGCAAAAAAAAAAAATTAAACCAAAATGAAGTGGGGAGCTTCGCCCCTCCACACCTCCAAATCTGGTGGGGGCTGTGACTCCCACAACCCCCCTAACTAAATATACCACACTGAGATTGCTCTACAGTAGGGAAAGGGGCAGAATCTGCATAAAGGCCAAGGGTATTCTTTCCCTGCGTTAAATCGGCTGTTCATGGTTTTTTTGCTTTCACTATTACCAGATCGATATTTAGGTATTCACTAACCTAAATGTTCGATCAGGTAATAGGAACCCAGAATAGCATATAGGGAGGTTTGATGGACACCGCTTGTAGCTCTGAAACTTGCCTAGCTGAAGTGATTGCTACTAAGAAAGTTGTTTTCCAGGTTAAAAGCTTTAGGTCACAGGATGATGCGTGCTCAAAAGGGGAAAGAATTATGCAAGATAAAACAAAATGTAGGTTCCATGGAGGTAGAGGTGGTTTAATGGTTGGTTTTAACAGGTTGGTACCTCTCATGAAAGCTTTGCAAAGTCTGTGGCACATAATATTCAGACCTACTTCTCCAAGATGGAAATGAGATATTCTGGCTAGTTGGACTCGAATAGTAGCTGCAGCTGCCTCTTTCTGAAAAAGCTTTGCTACAAATTCCAGAATGGAGGGTATAAAAGTTCAGGAAAAGGGCCAAGATTATTTCCAAAGCCCAAGAGGAAAATATTTTCCATTTGCTGAGATATAATCTTCTCATAGAAGCTTAGTGAGAAGAAATCAAGATATGTTGCACTGAAGGTAAATGGTCAGGTAGCCTGGCTATGTTTGGAATCGGAGTTGCCATGCTGTCAATTTGATGGTTTGCAGAGATGGATGGAACCTCCCTGATGGGTTAGTCAGAAGATCCGGAACTGGGTCCAGAATCCAGGGCTCCTGTTGAAGATGAGGCCACAAGATTTGACAAGGCCAGTATGGGGCAAGAAGTATTATGGTCCTTCCCAATGCGCTGGCTTTCTGAAGAACTTTGGGTATCAACAGAAACAGAGGAAAGGCATAAAGGAGACCTGAGGGCCAATTGTGTATGAGTGCATCCCTTGTGGACTCCCCCAGAGGGGGAATTAGGGCAAAGTAGCTGCTGCATTTGGCATTTGTGGACGTGGCAAAAAGGTCGCAGCAAGACTGGCCCCATTTTTGGAAAATCATTTCCGCTATGTCTTGCTTCAGGGACCACTTGTGCGGAATCAGAATTGCCCTGCTGAGTTTGCCTGCTATCATGTTGGATTTCCCCAAGATGTGCATTGCTACCAGAAAACTTTGGGAGGAGGGTTGCCCACTGCCATACTCTCGGTGCCTCTCGACAAAGGGGGTAAGATCTGGTTCCTCCTTGTTTATTTATATACCATACAGCTGACATGTTGTCTGATTGGATAGCAATCATTCCTATCGGAAGAGAGTCTTGGAATGCCTGCAACACAAGAAGCACCACTCTCATCTGTAGGACATTGATGTGCAAGTGAGCGTCATGCTCCTGGTGAATCCTTTGGACTGTCCTTCCCTGATAATGCCCCCCCCCCCTATTTGGGAAGCATCCGTGGTAACTGTGGCTAACAGTTGTGGAAGAACAAAGGGTCGACCTAAAGTCACTTGATTGGAGTGTAGCCACCAATGGAGGTCTCTCTTGCAAGATTCTGTTAATATGATCTGATGTGACATCGTAAGTTCCTGCATGGACCACTGAGTGAATGGCAGCCACTGTAAGATTCTCATGTGTAGCCGCACCTTTTGGATAAGGTCTAGAAGGTATAGAAAAACACACCGATGGCAGAAAGAGTTTTCCTTTTTTGTTCACACCTGGTTAGTGTGTCTTTGACCTTAGGCCTGAACAAGGATGAGCCATTGAAGGGGACGTTAACAAAAGAAGACTTAAAGGGCTCCTCAAAGTTACACAAGTGCATCCAGGAATGTCTCCTAAGGGAAATTCCTGAACTTGCTGCCCTACCCGCACCATCAGCTGCATAAGAAATGAACCTCATGGATGATGTTACTACTGAATTCAAGGTGGAGAGCTGGGAAGACACTTTATCTTATACCCCACAGCTACTGAACCCTGTAGAGTTTCTCCTAGCTCCTTCAGGAGATCTCTTTGCAACCTGGTAAAGTGTGTAAGATAATTCAGGGACCTGAGTGTAAAGGTCACTGAAGAAAACATACGCTTTCCGTATCTGTCCATCGTCTGTGACTCTTTGTTCAGGGGATGGACAGAAGAGGACGTCTCTGACAATTCCTTCTTGGTGGCCACTGCCGCCAACATAGCATCTACTGGGACACCTTTTGTTAAGAAGGTTTTATCCTCAGGTGATGTGATGAATTTATTTGGCCTCCAGGGAACAGGCTCTACGAAACCTGGAGATTCCCACACCTTTCAACAAACTAATTCTATAAGTTCATCAAAAGGCAAAGACACAAAGGTGGTGGAAGGGTGAGATCCAAAAGCCTTCAGGTAGACAGACTCCTCATCAGAATGGTTGATGGGCTTCCAGCCACCTCTCTGCTTAAGAATTTCTAGGATGTCTGCAAAAGAGATATACTCAGAGGGTGACCATGAGGACCCTTCTGACTCATTGAGGTCTGTGTCAGATGTGATCAACTCCTCTGGGGAGTCCAGATGCTTCCTCTTGCATAATCTCTTGTGAGGGACCTCTTCAGAAGGGCACTCTGGAGAGGTTTCAGAAAAGAGGGGTTCACCCACTGGGGCATCCTGAGGTCTTGGGTCTCCATGTCTGTGTGGAATCCATTGTGCTGAGATAGACAATGGTGCCTTTGGGGGAGGAATGACTGGATCTGAGAGTGGGGCTGCCTGTGTGGACAGCACTCTCCTCATCACCTCAAAAGCCCCCCGCCCATGACCAGAGGAAGCTCTCGGTTCTGAAGAACTAGAAGGTTTCCCCGACACCAAGGGGGTTGGCTCCAAAGCTGATGTAGGAGCCAAGCTCACCCATGTTGAAGCCCTAAGTGGCAAGTTTGGATCTGAGAACTGTCTGATCCGACTGTCCTTCCTGGACTTGACTGGAGTGTGTTGGCTCCTAGACTCCTCAAGCTCAGATGGCACAGAGGAAGTCAGAGCAGAAGTTGGATGCCGCAGATCCTGGAGCAGGTCTCGGCTCCGATGGTTCCACTACGATCAGCTCCAAGGTCCCGAGATGGGTTAGAAGAGGAATCAGTAATGATGGGGTAGGTACACTAGGCTCTGAAACCCTCTGGGTCAGCTCCGACAATAATTTGGCCAGTGCCAGTGTACTCAAAAGCCTCCACACTACACGATCGGCATAATCTTCTACAAACTCCTGGAGGACTAAGAATAGGGGGCAGGAGATCTCGACCTTTGTAATATTGGCGACCTTAAAGTCAGAGAAACTAGCTCCAGGGCAGGGGACCGGCTCCGAGTGTGCACTACCATAATTTCCGAAACAGGAGGAGCCAAGCTAGACTTTTTTTTGGGCCTCACAGATTTCGGGTCTTATGAAGATATTTTTGAAATTTTATTTGATTGATCTGAAGAGGATGAAGATCTTTTACTTGATTTCCCAGATCTAGAAAGAGGGGAAGTTCCCTTTGGTGCACTCTGACCTTCTCCTAAGGCCTCCGAAAAGGAACTCTTTAACAGTCCTCTCAGTAGCAGCTTATTTTTTTCTTTCTAAGAGAACCCTCAAATTAAATGAGTAGCATATAGAGCATGACTCTTACAAGTGTACTGCTCCATGGCAGTAAACACATTCAGTATGGCTATCCATCAAAGACATTTTCTAGAACCACTTAGAATATTTCTTAAATCCAAAAGGTTTAGTGTCTTTTAATTGCTTAGACATATTAATCAAGACAAAATAACTTAACAACACCAGTAATATTTTGGAGCAATAACTCTCTCTCTCTCTCTTAAACTAGCTATATGGATAGGAACAGAAGAACAACAACTTTTAACTTTTTAACTTTTTTTTTTTTTTGCAGTACAAAAAGCACACCACACAGGAACAAGCTGACTTGGGGAAAGGGGTTCAAACTCATTTCCTGAACAGTAAATAACCAACACACACACACAACAATATTACAAATAGGAGGTTTAGTACAAGAAAAACCTTATAAGCTAAAGATTAACCAAACAACAGAGCACACAGCACACTTGACAGCTCTTCTAGTAGCACAAGCTCTGTAACTTAAATGGGCTGAGCCTCTCTCTAAGTTAAATGAGCTGACTCAGGGAAAAAAAGGGTTCAAACTGGTTTCCTGAACAGTAAATTATACACACACACACACACACACACACACACACACACAATTTAGTCAAGATTAACTGAACAACTAACACACACACAGATAAGCTGGGATAGGGATGGAACTGTAGGCCTTGAGAAAAAAATGACGGCCCCAGAGAAAACAGCAAGCAACGGACACAGTCTAACACTGTGACTAACAAAGTCAAAGAACTACTAAGATAACAGCACAAAAATATTATAGAAGGAAAAAACAAGTTTAACAGGTATAATAAATTATTCAAAGGTAAACTTATTCAGAACCAGTTGAAGAAACGCCCAATCTGTTTAGCAGCAAATGAGATCTGGGAATTCCCTAGAGCATCATGGAATAGGGAGTAAGCCACGAGCTAGTTGGGAGACCTCGAGCTTTTGTAAACAGTCGAGTCGGAACCAAGGATCGGTTACGAACCCATCAATCAAGAATGAAGGTGAGATAGGACAACATCACATAAATAGTTTTAAACACTTTAAAACAACTTTTAAACTGTCAGATAAAAAAGTGCGCTGTTGTTTAAAGTCATGAGGCAGTCAATAAAAACACATGTTCGTAACTTTAAAGTACTTTCCTAAGTAGGAAAGTAATTTTAAACAACAAAAAGTAAATGTGGAAGGTTTTTCCTAAAGGGAACATATCTGCCCAGTAATAGAATAGCTTTAGCCAACCGTTGATCCTAGAAAGCCTGCAGAGGAGCACTCTCTTCAGAGGCAGCAACAGAAAAGAAAGCGTTCAGTTCAAATACGAAAATGCAAGCAGCGAACGCAGAACGCTGAAAATCGCTAGTCTACTCACAGCCACCAAAATCCAAAAACAAGGGATTAATATTGTCCAAACTCCACGAATAGTATAAAAAAATTAGTTTAATACAATGTTGTAAAAACCATTTGTTAAGCGCTTTCACCCACTAACAGTTCTGATGAAGCCCACGGTTAGTGGGTGAAAGCGCTTAACAAATGGTTTTTACAGTTCTGATGAAGCCCACGGTTAGTGGGTGAAAGCGCTTAACAAATGGTTTTTACAACATTGTATTAAACTAATTTTTTTATATTATTCGTGGAGTTTGGACAACATTAATCCCTTGTTTTTGGATTTTGGTGGCTGTGAGTAGACTAGCGATCTTCACAGGCAGGAAAGATCTGAAGGGCTTGGCGCCCAAACCTGTCTTATAGTCAGCTCAGCTCAAGCTGTCTAACAGTTTGGGCCATGGAAGTTGCCCTGAAGGTTTGCAAGCAGACTGGCTCTTATATCCTATGCAGGCCATAACCTGTATAGTTTAGGGGGTCTCATTTACATCGTCGAAATTATACTCTGCCGAATTGCAAATAACTGAGACCAGATATTCGAAAGACCTGTTTTTCGAATGATGACTATCCTGAAACACCCAACACAGAAATAACACATACAAAAAAAAAACAACAAAACAATGTAGTCTCAAAAATGTTTGACCCCTGCACCCCCCCACACCCTCAGCTAAATATATATACCAACTCTGAGATCACACTAAAATGATAGAAAGGGTATAGTTCCCAGTCCTCACTATACTGCAGTCTCCATTTACAACTACAGACGCTGCACAAATGTAGAAGTGGTATGGTGTACCATAAGGTACACAAACACTGAATACCAGAAATAACAGCTTTGTGTCAACTATTTTGGTGGAACAAATGTTTGTGAAACAAACTTTTGGATATCTGGTCTTTCAAATATCTGGTCTCGGTGATTTGCAATTCACCAGAGTGTAATCTCAAAAATGTAAATGGGACCCAGTTTAGGTTACTGTAGCAGTGATCAATATGATGAACATTTTATGTTTTATCTGACTGCATTAATTATTAATTATTCATTTATGACTTAAAGACCAAGTTCAAAGGGACAAATCAGATTTCAACCCATAAACCCCCTCTTCACATCTATGTATGTTAAATACCATTGCAAGTTAGAATATGAAAAGAACTTTTAAATTAACTTACTCCACCTGCTACATTGCTTCACTTCCTTACATCTGTTTCTTTAAGACACAACTGTGGGCAAAGTACTGACATCATTCCACGTGTGTGGCTTTGTTTTGGGAAGAAGTAAGAGCTGATCTGCCATGTTTAGCAATTGTTCTTACGAGTATCACTAGGCACTCCTAATATTTACTACTGTTTTCTTTTTCAATTGCTTGATTACTGGTCTGAATATCTGTGGGCAGAGTGTACCCGAGGAAAGGGTGACCATTTGTTTTCTGTATATTAAACAATGTGATGACTGTTTCCAAACAAAGACATGCAGAAATCAGTTTAACAAATCATGCATCTGATAACTTTGATCATGCAGACTTAAAATGACTGCTGATTGCTACAGTATAAAGTGTTTGCATGGAAATAACTTGTTTTTATAACAACTTTTTTCCTTACAGCAATGTGACACAGAACAAGTGGTTACATGACATTGAACTATTTCTGTTTTTTTCTTTGCACAAAGAAGCATCTCCAGAAAGCAGTAAATTTTGATGTAGATCCAGGAAGCAGGGAATAGTGCGTGCCTCATACTATGGCATGCAATACAGTTTTTAAATATATTTTTCTGCTTTAATTCAATTAAAACAATGTGAAGGTATATTAGATTAATAACGGAATGACTTTTCTCCAAGCATAATCAGCGCTTCCACAAGAGTACAAGTACTGTGACCCTTTGTAGTTATCTTTAACAAGTTGATAGGGGAAGCCATTGCTGACTGAACTGTATTCTCAGAAAAGAAGTCAGGATTTCTGTTTGAAGCTGTTCACTGAGAAAATTTTCTGAGGATTTTGTATGAATAACTTTAATACTTCAACTTCTATATTCTGTACCTTGTTGTTTCTGCCTCATATTAAGTGCTTTAATTATGTTAGAGTAAACAAGAGATAGACAGTGACTGCTTAGTTGGTAATTCAGAAAGAAAAATCACAACAGTAGACAACAATCAATGGCAGTTTGAAGGTCTCTCCTTCCAGTAATTCAGGTGCAGGCAGTAAACACTTAAACCATGGCAGAAATTACATTTCATGTCAGAATTTTGTATCATTCTCTTTAGTTTGGCTATTATAGGCTTGCACAAATATTTCAAAGTGAAAATCTATTTTGTTAAAATTTAATGAGCAGGTTTCTGAGAAGTCTAAGTCCTAGTTGTTATTTATTGCAAGCATACCTCTCAATTGTCCATATTTTCACAGAATGTCAAGATTTTTGTCTTATACTTTTGGTCTGCTCCTCATAGAATTTGTAATTTTCTGGTATATCTGTGAGGATTTAAGTCAATAAATAATGACATACATTTCATTTTCAAACTTCACATCCTTCAAAAAAGACATACTAGCACAAATCCTGTTATTCTAGCAAAATTTCTAAGTTTATAAGAGCCATATTTAAAATTGGTCCTGATTTGGGCGCCTTTGTCCTCCAATCATTTTAGGGTTTGTCCAGATTTCTTGCACTAACAGATTGAGAGGTATGACTGGAAGAGAGGTAAAGGCTGTAATGAACTAAATGGTTACACTAAAATGAAAGATAATTTCCTTCAAGGTGACTTGAATTGTAGTGTTTTTTTCTGCAGTGGATGGCAGAACACATTGAATGGAATACTATTATCTCAACTGTAAAAGTGTGGTTATTTTGCAAGATAGTGTTCCTTCTGAATCTTCGTACTGCCTCTCTCATCTGTCTTGGTATACCTCTTTGGAAAAATATTTACAAAGTCTGGCAAAGCTCTCAGATGCTTTACTGGTTGAGACTAATAATGCATCAAAGCTTTATGTTTTATGCTTCATAGCTACAAATCCTTTTATTCCAGTTGTGATCAAATAAATGTATCTACTAAAGAAGATATTAAGAAATTAGTTTCCAGTACTACTAACCAACCAGATGATGATTTTTTTCCCAAACACTTTTATTAAATTATTACTTGTGACATATGCAAATTTACATTCATATAAAAGTAATCAAACTATATTAACATAAACATTATACTTCACATACTATATATTGCTGTATATCATATAACCTAAGCAATATTTCATAAATTATTCAATTTCTGCCTTTTTTAAACAAGAAATATCTTTATTAAGCCATTGCTTACTATATAGACAATCATACATTTATATAAATGAAAACAAACCACACCGACGCAATCCTAGTTGCAAGCATTTTACATCACAAACCATACTGACACACTCCCAGCTGCAAACATTATACATCACTTATAATCTAATCTTTCTCACTCAAACATTGTATAGCTCATTTAAGTCTTGCCACCTTTTAGACCTCATTCCTCCCTTGTATGTATTGTTCCCACAGTTCCCATTTTTTCCTATGTAGTTTTCTCCTACCCTTTTCTAAAGATCACAATTCCAGTTGTTTTATCTCTATTAATATAGTCACTACTTCCAGTATAGTTGGTTTAGATTTTGATTTCCGTTTTCTAGTAATTACTTTTTTGGCAGCCACTGTTATTAGACACAGCAAGGCAATTTTGATTCTGTATTACAGCTCAGAAAAATCATCTCCCTCGTCAGACCAGTCAGCCCACCTACCATCTCTGACAGTGCATCCCTCAGGGAATCCTTAAAGTCTGCCAGCTCACTGCAATCCCAGAAAATATATTCCCAATTACCTCTTTCTTCACCTTCACACCTCCAACATTTACTGTCTGCCTCAGGAAAAATTCTCTGGAGTCTGCTTGGGGTATAAAAATATCTATGTAAATATTTCCATCCAAATATCCTAAATATACATTTTGTTGCATATTTGGGAGACATACAAATATCCTCCCATTGCTTTTTGCGAATTGCTTATCCAGTCTCTCTTCCAATTCTTTTTAACCTCCTCTGATTGATTCTTATAGTTATCATGCAATATTTTGTATGTTCTACTAATTTTTCCTTTTTTAATGGCAGCTTCTATTTTGGATTCTATTAAAAACTCTACCAGTGCTGGTCTTTCATTTAGAATGACCCTATTGCTTTCTCTTTACCTATACTCTGATATCAATCGCTGATAGAGAAGGCAGTCTCTAACCTGCAGTCCAAATAAATGTTTGCATCTTCCCATTCTATCAGCTTTCCCTCTTTAGTTATTAGCTCCCATTACCTTAGTTCCTTTGCCAATTTTCACAATAAATTCTGGCCCCCTCTTGCCTATTGTCTGTACCCTTAAATGCAGTTATCCCTATTAACAGAATTTCCTTTCTCCATTCCCATGTTTGTTTAGTTCTTAGAATACTTTCTACTACTTTATGATTATAATATCCAGTATGCTTATTGTTATTCTCCTTAAAGACCTGCATCTAAAATCCCAGTCTCTCCTTGTTTCTTGAACTTCCTCCATGTTTCATCGTCCCTTTCCACTTTGAATTATAGTTTTCTGCTTGTGCTATGTATAGGACTCTTGACTGTGTAGCTCTGAAATGCCCCTTCAGATTGGTTAATCCCAATCTGCCCTGTTCTACTGGAAGAATCAGTTTAGCCCACTTGACTCTTGCCGTTTTAACCAACCAGATGATGATTATAAGATGTGTGATTTGTTACAAAGGGAAATGCATTTTGTGGTTTTATTTAGGACATCGAATCACTTAATATGCATGGTAAGCTAAGAAAATAGCACTATCAAACAAGCTATTTCTACAGTTGATTATTTGACTGTAAGTTTTGATGGGGCAAGATGTTAAAAGTTTTGAATACAGCTTTTATGTTGGCCCTACTTTCACACGGATGTGCCAACTACATGGCTTTGTTTTCTTTTTAAAATCTGCAAATATTAATACTATGATTAAGAGACAGATGAGGCTTAGGGGTTAGCTTTATATTGAGAATTTGGTAGCCATAGGAGAGGAAAGTGATAGGACATTGTAAGGAAAGTAAATGAATGGTGTACAAATATGAGATGTTAAGGAGAGGAGTACAAATGACAGCATTTTATAGGCCAAATGAGAAAAACAGAAGTGACAGAAGACTGGGTTAAACAATAGATGGTTTGAGACAGGAGAGTTAGAATTTTGCTGTGGGAGAATTTAATGTAGTACTGAAACCAAGCCAGGAGAGGTGATTGGAAGGGTAGATTATCATAAGGGGGGGTCTATTTTATTTGCCCATCACCCATTTGCCCGACACCAAATGACCTAAATTTCATTTGACAGAAATTCCATTTGACTGACACTTCATTTGACCGACAAGTATTATTGGCAAGTAAATGGGATATGACCCCTTCCCCATTGTAGTGCGACCCTGGAGTTAGAATATATAGTTAGGGGGGGTGGGGGGCACAGCCCCCCCCACAATGGGGGGTGTGGGGGTGAAGCCTCCCAGTTAATTTCATATTATATTGTTTAGTTTTGCTTTAATATTGCTTAGTAAAACAAAAGTACGTGGGGGGCTTCACCCCAATACCCCCCATTGTGGGGGCCTGTGCCCCCCACACCCCCCTAACTATATATTCTAACTCCAGGGTCGAACTACATTGGGGAAGGGGGCATATCCCATTTACGTGTCAATAATACTTGTTGGTCAAATGAAGTGTCGGTCAAATGAAATTTCGGTCAAATGAAATTTCAGTCAAATGGGGTCAGGCAAATGGGTGTCGGTCAATCGGAAGTTAGGGCAAATGAAGTAGATCCCATAAGGGATATGATGAGGACTTTTTTATTTATGTATTTATTTATGTATGTATTTATTTTTTTATTTATTATTTTACATTTGTTGACCGGGATAGTCCGACTGGATACATGTCCATTTTCACCAGAGGCCTAGGGAGAAAAGCTCCACATAGCAACACAACATAAGTGAATATAGTACAACATAATTTCCATAGAGTGACAGAGCAAGCAATTTATGACAACAATTCATCTGTAATATAGCTTACTTGCATTCTAGTGTATTAAAGCATGCTTAGATATATTAATTTCATTGAGGTGTCTTACGAAGAGTATAGAGATGATGCTAGTCAAGAGCAGAGCAAGGACATAGCCAGTGTGATGTAAACTGTTTTTTGAGACTTTTCTTGAATAGGGGTAGTGAGGATTCCTGAGTAATGTTGTCAGGAAGTAAGTTCCAAGTTTTGCCAACAGAGTTGGCAAACAGAGCATCCCCTGCCAAGTTGTTGGATTTGAAAGTTAGTACCAGTAGTCTATTAGATGAGCGTAGTGGCCTGTGGCTATAATGGGGGCAGATAATGTTTTTAAGTGCAGGTGTGTTATCTGGTTGGTTGAGGACTTTGTGTGCTACTATGAGCTGGTTGAACTGCAGCAGAGTAGGCAGTTCAAGCCACCCTAAAGTATTTAGATTCTGACAGTGGTGTGTCCTATATGCCATGCCAGTAGCAAACCTAGCGATGTGGTTGTAACAGCAGGATAATTTATTTAGGTCGGTTTTGTTCACGTTTGTGAATAGAGGTGAGCCATAAAGAAGGGTAGAGAGTAAATGGGATTGGACCATGGCAGTTCTAGCATGAGGGAGCCACGTTTTTTATTAATGGTTTTGATGGTCTGATTGATATGAATGTCAAATTTGAGGTTATTGCCTATAGTAACTCTCAGGAGTTTGGTGTGGACTTCAGGAGAGATAATTTTTATATTTTTGGAGTTTATGGTAAAGAATGGAGGGGAGGACCTGTGGTTGGGAGAGAATAGAAACAGCTTAGTTTTGTTAGGATTTAAGAGCAGAAGTTGATTAGTGAGTCAATTTTCCACGGTGCTGAAAGTGTTTTGTGTTAGTGTCATAAGTTCAGATGGAGAGGAGGCTGAGCAGATCAAAGTTGAATCATTTGCATATTGAATACAAGTGGCATTTGGGATGGCAGAGTGAAGATCGTTAATAAAGATGGAGAAGAGAAGAGGACCTATTATAGAGCCTTGGGGGACTCCAAGGCGATGGGTAGCTGGACAGATAGCTTGTCTTTCCATAGGACTGCCTGTTGTCTACCAGAGAAGTAGGATTGAAACTACTGTAGTGAGTGGGAATCTAAGGAGATGTCCTTCAGAATGTGGAGGAGTAGTGGATGGTTGACCATATCGAAGGCCTTGGATAGATCAAGAAAAAGTGCTGAGGAAAGTTTGTGATTATTACGATTGTTGTTAATGATGATAGGAGAACTAAGGTGGTACTGTGGTGTGGCCTGAAGCCGTGTTGGGAGTCAACCAACAATTTGTTCTGGATAAGGCGGGACATAAGTTGTTTATGTATGCATTTCTCCATAATTTTAGCAAGTGACGACAGAATGGCTATTGGTCAGAAGTTTGACTGTTCTTTGGAGCTACCTCCTTTATGTAGGGGTATAATATGGGATATTTTCCATATTAAGGGGATGGTACCTTTGAAAATAGTTCTGTTGATTAAGATAGAGACAGGGTATGCTATGGCGTCAGCAGCTGTTTGCAAATACTCTGCAGGGAGGAGGTCAGAGGCTAGGGTGGTAGGTTTTAGAGTCTTAATTAGGGCTAGGATTAGGGAAGTAGGAACAGGTTGAAAACTAAAGCATGGTAGAGTTTTGGATATGACAGCGCTTAGATTAGAGCTGGTGGGAGTGAGTTGGTTGGGTAGAGACTGGATAGTTTCTGTGAAGAAGCTATTGAAGGTATTAGCAATGTCCTCCGGAGGTTTGAGATAGGTAACTGAAGGAGGTAGGGTGGGGGTTTGGCCACGGTGAAGAAGCTTGTTAATTCCAGCCCAGAACATTTGAGGGTTGTTATGATGTTTCTGTTGTAGGTGGCAGTAGCAGTTTTTTTATCTAAAATAATAGATTTTTTTAGTATCATTTCATAGCTCTCGATATCTGAGGTGGTCAAGTGTTGTTTTTGTAGCATGACAAACAACGTTCTCAGTAGAAAAAACACTTTAATGTGAGGAGCAAAGCTTTCAGATAAAATCCTTTATCAATACTGAAAATACAAATGCAAATGCAGAGTATATATAGGTCTAAAAAAGTCATATGACCGGCAGCCAAGAAGTCACATGACCCAATCATTAAAACAAAACATGTAGAAATAAATAAATATGCAAACCTAAAAAATGCAACAGCATAATGCATATATGAAAACAAAACAAAAAACATTTAAATAAAGCCATAGAAATACAAGCTGTTGGCTTGCCCAATGTGTCCATCCAGAATGAGATGAAAGTAAGGTACGTTACTTCGTTTAGTACAAAGACACCATGTATTAAACGTATTATCCATAAGAATTGGCTAATCTTGATGGCATCTGAAGAGTTAAAAGCAATGCTGGGCAATGTCCCATTTTTTGCATATCGTAACATGAGAATCCTCAAGAGTGTCCTCTGTTACAAAGATTTTCCTACAAATATCACAACACATCCATCCAGCACTATGGGCACACGAAAATGTTATAATTGCTCGTGCTGTGATGACATTGATGATGAACATTTAGGTATCTTTGAACACCCAGTCAGTAAGAGGCTGGTTAGGTTCAATGTAACTGCTACTTGTGTTACCACCCACGTGGTTTACCTCGCTACCTGTGTATTATGCAACTCTTTCTATGTGGGTAAAACCACGCGTAAACTTAAAGATAGGATCACAGAACACAAGTCTGAAATCCGAAGAAGTGTGGACACTAATGCTTTATATAAACACAGGCTATGTTTTGGTGAACAGCATGTATTTAAATTTAAAGCTATAGACCATGTTTCACCCTCACCCAGAGGTGGTGATATCAATAACAAATTAGAAATTAAAGAATACAACTGGATAATTAGATTGATGGGTGACTCACCCCCTGGTTTGAATAGAACTGTCAGCCTTAAACCTATTTTGGTTAGAATGAGTAGATCTACATTATGAGATTTTCTCTTTATGTATATGATTGTACATTTGATTTTTAGGTTAAAACTATGCTTTTTTAAAAACATACATTCTTGCTTTTTTTAAATGTTTTTTGTTTTGTTTTCATATATGCATTATGCTGTTGTATTTTTTAGCTTTGCATATTTATTTATTTCTACATGTTTTGTTTTAATGATTGGGTCATGTGACTTCTTGGCTGCCGGTCATATGACTTTTTTAGACCTATATATACTCTGCATTTGCATTTGCATTTTCAGTATTGATAAAGGATTTTATCCGAAAGCTTTGCTCCTCACATTAAAGTGTTTTTTCTACTGAGAACGTTGTTTGTCTTGCTGGACCTCTTGGCATTTGTTTTTGTAGCATGCCAGGTGGTCCATGCTTTATTTCTACATAAGATTTTAGATTTAGTATCTTTTGTCAGCCATGGTGCAATGTTTGTTTTGGTTCTAATAATTTGGGTAGGGGCATGGGAATCAAGGATGGCAAGGAATTTGGTATTGAAATAGGCCACTGCTTCATCCAGTGGAAGCTGTTTTAGGAGTGACCAATTGCAAGCTTTGAGTTCATTTTGAAATTTTTCAAGGTTAAAGGTCTTGTTGATTCTAATTGATTTGTAGGTAGGCTCGTGGGGGTTGTCATCCCTAAGCATAATAATGTGGGTAAGACAGTGGTCACTTAGGTCATCAGGCAAGGTCCCGGACTTATACTGGAGGGGGTTGCCATTGATGAGTATCCAGTCTAGGGTGGCTTCTTTGCTGTGGGGTTTACTGAACCTGGTGGGGGAGGATATGGTCTGTATAAACCCATGTAGATTAATGTGGGTAGTAGGAAATTCTTTAGGAACAGGTATTCCAATCAGTGTTGATGTCTCCTAGAACAATGGTTTCTTGGGGGTAGTTACTGGATAACCAATGTAGGATATTTTCTAGTGTGACTGCATTCTTACTTGGGGGAATGTAAACACAGACAATATATCTACATTTGTTTTTATTTATTTGTAATTTGGTTATAAGTATTTCTGCATTGTTAACCTGGGTTGGCTGTTTGTTGGCTGTTATAACAGTTAGGGTAGATTTATATAGCACAGCTATTCCACCACCCTTCCTCGATTTCCAGTCTAATCTAAGTATGTTGTATCCTTGTGGAGTTATCTCGGAGTCTTTGGTTGTAGGTTTTAACCAGGTTTCTGTAAGGACTTAAGGTAAAGGATGGAAAAAAAAGAAGTTATGTTCTTACCATAACTTTCCATCTGTGTTGTCAATCTTCATACATTCTTGAGTGATGGATTCAGTTCTGAAAACTTAGAACCAACTCGGCCATTATACAAAGCTCATGCCAGCCAAAAACTCTCGAGCTAAGGCTCTACCCATACTGCCGCTCTTCCCATTACCTCAGATTGAGTTTGCCTACTGTTAAGAAAATATGCAAGCTCTGTCTGAGCAACAGCCCTATAAGAACCTGTTCTGAACCTCCAGGAGTCTGTAGGAGGGGGCAGGAGGGTGGAATGTCAAGAATGAATGAAGATCAACAACACAGATGGACGTTATGGTAAGAACATAACTTCTTTATCTGATGTTGTAAATCTTCATTCATTCTTGACAGATGGGGCAGAGTCCCCAGCTACTTTAGATCCTGAGCAGCCCTAAGAAAGGATATTCCTGAGCACCATAGAGCCAAAGGACACTCTTCCCCTGGAGACCATGTCTAATTTGTTATGAGTGACAAAGGTATAAGGGGCAGCCCAAGTTGCAGCCTCGCATATGTCTTCAGTAGAAGTTCTGGAATGGAAGACCATGGAAGTGGAAACAGATCTCATAGAATGAGTTCTAACTTTTGTTAGTAGTTTGAGTTTGTTCTGATTGTATGTAAAGGTGATGCAGTCTCTTAACCATTTTGATTAAGTGACCTTTATAACTGGTTTTCCCAATCTGGTACCTGAAAAGGATAGAAATCGTTGGTCTGATTTTCTAGAGCCCTTTGTTCTGTCTAAGTAGAAACGCAACTTCCTGTGGACGTCCAACATATGCAGGCAGTACTCTCCTTTGTTCAAAGAATTTGGAAAGTAAACTGGTAAGTCTATAGTCTGGTTGATATTAGACTCTGATACCACTTTAGTAAGGAGGGAGGGATTGATTCTGAGTGATACCCTTTCTTTGTGGAAGATGATATAGGGATGAGTCACACACAAAGCCTGTAACTCTGAAATTCTCCTAGCAGATGTGATAGCTACTAGGACAAGGGACTTCCAAGATAAAAACTTGAGGTCACAAGTGGCTGCTGGCTCAAAAGGCTGACAAACTAGGCATTGTAAGACTAAGGTCAAATCCCAAGGTACTACTGGATCTTTGAAAGGTGGCTTCAAATGTTGAGCACCCTTAAGAAACATTTTGAAAAGACAGTGAGACATTAATTAGTGATCATCAAAACCGTTATGAAAATTCAAAATGGCAGCTAGGTGAAATCTAATGACAGAAGTTGAGGCTCCCAATTGAAATAAGGTGGTTAAGTATACCAGGACCTTTTCAATTGGAGCTGTTTGTATCTGACGAAATAGAGAATCTTTTCCATTTGTTAAGGTAAATTTTTCTGGTGGACAGTTTATGAGAAGCCAGAAGTATCTTTTGCACTGGGGAGGAGAAATAGTTTTGCCTAGCAGTTACTGGAAGTGGAGAAACCAAGCTGTCAGCTTGAGATGATGAAGGTTGGGATGCACCAAGATCTGAGGGTGAGATAACAGGTCCGGAGTTGGATCCAGAGTCCTCAGGCAGTGAACCAGGTGAGGCCAGAGAAAGGGAAACCAGACTTGACGGGGCCAGTAAGGTGCAATGAGAATCACTTTGCTTCTCAACCATTGGGCTTTCCTTAGAAATTGGGGAATTAGAGGAATGGGAGAGGTGAACAGGTCACACCAAGGCTGACCCCATCAATGAAAGATTTTCGTCACTATGTTGGAATTGAGAGAACACTCGTGAGGTAGAAGGATACACCTGCTCAGTTTGTCCGCAATCACATTGGAGTTCGCCAGGATATGCGTTGCTATTATAAAGTGGTTGGAGGTGATTGCCCATTGCCAAACTCTTAGGGCTTCCCGACATTGTGAGCAGGATCTTGTTCCCCCATTTGCTGATGTACCAGACTACTGACATGTTGTCTGACTGGATAGCAATTGTCCCTGATGGAAGGGTAGACTGAAATGCTTGCAACGCTAAAAGCACTGCCCTCAGTTCTAGGACATTGATATGCAGGTTGCCCTCCTGTGGGGACCAAGTCCCTTGGACGGTCTTTCCCTGAAAATACCCCCCCCCATACTCTATCAGGGAAGCATCCATGGTCACAACAGCCTTGGGTTGACAGGGGATAAAGGGGCGACTCCATAAATCTCTTCTAGCTTCATCCACCAAGACAAATCCTTCTTCCAGTGATTTGTTATTAAGACTGGATGAGACATGGGGTGAGTTAGAAGTGACCACTGTGATGCTAGGAGCCATTGAAGCAGCCTCATGTGGTACCTCACTAGGGGGACTAATGTTATTGTTGTTGCCATGGATCCAAGACGTTGTAGTACTAGACAAGCAGGAACTTTGTCTTTGGAGAGAATCACTTGAAGTTGCAATCTCAGCTTTAACAACCTGTGATGAGGAAGGGAGGCCACACAGGATTTTGTATTTAGTTTTGCACTGATGAATTCCAGGCCCTGTGTGGAAGATAGTTGTGATTTTTCTTGGTTGATTGAAATGCCTAAGAACTCGGCAAGATGAAGAACAGAGTCTATGGCGTAAAAAAGCAGATGCTTGGTGGGGGAGGTGAGGAGCCAGTTGTCTAGATATGGAAACACTCTGTAGCCTTAAATGAGCTGCTAACAACTGCCATTCATTTGGTGAACATCCTGGGGGCTGTGGTGAGACCAAAGGGCAGTGTTCAAAATTAGTAATGACTGGCTCCTAGCTGGAAGCAAAGATATCTTCTGGAGTGCGTGTCCATTTTTATGTGGTAATACGCATCCTGAAGATCTATAGAGCACATCCAATCATCCTTCTCTAGCAAGGGAAGGATAGACTGAACCACGACCATCCGGAATTTTGTCTGTTGTACAAACTTGTTCAATAGGCTGAGATCCAAGATTGGTCTCCAGTCCCCTGACTTTTTTGGCACTAAAAAGACCTATCTGGTCTGGTGGGACTGCGTGTATGACTGTTTTTTGAAGCAGCTTTTGAATTTGTACTGCTGCTATATCCCTCTGACTGGGTAGAACAATGGGGCTTCATCTTTGGGGTTTGGGGAAAAGATTGAAGGGAATGTGGTAACCTCTGGTGATCATTGTCTACACCCAGGAATCCAATGTTATTGTGAGCCAGGCTGAATGGTGCAGAAAAACTCTTCCCCAACTGCTTCCAGAGGTAAGCAGTCAGGCCTCCATTCAGGAGCGCTGGTAGTTTGGTCCAGAAAAAGAATCTCTGGAACCCTGGTTGGGTGGACCTCCTCTGACATGGGAGGGGCATCTTCCAGAAGAGATCCCCCCTCTGCCCTGGAGGGATTACTCACCACGTGTGTCCTGAAAAGGCCATTGGGTCTTCTTGAACCACATCTTTCAACTCCTCTGATTCCTAGAGTAAGGTAGTTGTGGAGTGGAAAAATGCACGCCCACGGAAAAAAGGGTCTTCCCTTCCTTTTCACACCTGGCTAATGTGTCTCTAACTTTTGGGCCAAACAATGAAGTAGCATCAACCATAGTATTGGCAAAGGAAGACATGAAGTGGTCTGCAAAATCACACAAGGACATCCAGGCATGACGCCTAATGGGAACATCTGTATCCGTACTTTACATGTCACTTCAGCTGTATGAGCAATAAGCCACATAAACGAATTAGAGGGTGACTCCAGGGTGGCAATCAGAGAAGCAACCTTATCCCAGACCTCATCAGACACTGCTCCTGCCCGGGTGTCTGAAAGCTCAGTTATCAGATCCCTTTGGAGTCTAGTGAAGTGTGCCAAAAAAATTCAAAGACTGAATAGTGAAGGTCAATGAAGCAAAGATCTGCTTCCCAAATCTGTCCATCATCTGGGACTCTCAGTTGGGAGGATGGACAATTGAACTCTCTTTAGTGAGTTTATTTTTTGTAGCCTCCACCACCACCATTGCATCCATTGCTAGACCCTTAGACCAATGAGGCTGATCCTCAGGGATTGAAAGAATTTTGTCTGCTCTCCAGGGAATAGGCTCTGTGGTGTCAGGAGTCTTCCATGCATGCTGTACGATCAGTCTGATTACTTCATCAGCAAGCAGGGTCCCCCAAGAAGTAGACTGCCAGGCACAAAAAGCTTGCAAGAAAGCAGATTCCTCAGAGGATGGATTTGAGGCCTTTCAATCACCCCTCTGTTTTAATATTTCAAGGATGTCTCCAAAGGAGACATCTTTAGGGGGTGATCGTGGGGACCCTTCTCCTTCATCATAATCTGTATCCTCAGTGACTAATTCTTCTGGAGAATCTAAGTGCTTCCTCTAACATGATCTCTTATGGGGAGGCTCCTCAGGGGAAAGATCTAAGGAGGACTCAGAAGAGAGGGGACTCTGCGCTAGGGTGTCTTGCTGGTCTTCTGCCTGCTGTCCTGATGTAGCAGATTATGGCAGCTGTGAACCAGATGGTAACAAAAATTTGGCACTCCAACAGGGATGGTACCAACTGGGAGCCTGCTGAGGCTAAAGCTCTATCCATAATCTGGAAGGCAGGCCCACCCAAAGAGGGATGGGAGCCCAGAAGCAAGAAAAACAACCTCAGAACCAGGGTCACACCACACTCTGATGATCAGCCTCTCAGAGTAGGAGCTGAGAGTGGACTTGAAACTACCAAGGCACCAAAAGCCATAGATGGCACCATAGAAAAAATCAGATCCAGGGATCCTGGAACTGGCAGCCAAATCTCGGTCCCATGGGTGTGATGGTTCAGAAGGTGCCGAAGACCACAGAGTAGGTTCTGTTACTGAGGTGAGAGCCACCGTCGGAACCAAAGCAGTTGGTACTGGAAGCATTGAAGCAATGGGCTCCAAGACCTGGGAGAGGTTGAATGAGAAATATATGTAGGAGTCCTAGGAGAGTAAATCTCAGCTCTGGAAGCGAGGGAGGTCCAAGAGGGTGCAGGAAAGCCTCTGGCTGCCAAGAGCTGATCCACTAATCTGACTACATCCATTTCTCATAAACTCCTGGAGGAATGGATTGACATTCCTGAGGGAGATTCAGGACTTTCCACGAAGGGACACAACTGCTGAACCAAGAAAAAGTCTATTGTAGGGGAATATCTAGTCCTGGGTGTGCTTATAACATCGACCTTCAGCACCATGGTCTGTTGAATGGAGGGAGAAGATAGAACTGAAAGAGTAGATGTGGCAGTTATCGGTGCCGAAGATGTTGTCAGCACTAAAGTCATGGTCGGTACCAAGGATGTTTGCGTACTATCAATAGTAGTCAGCACCATTACAGATTTTGTTGGTTTCGGTGCCGGAGCAGAAAACAATCATATTTTTATAAGTTTTGCCTTCAGTTCTGAAGAAGGTGTCAGAATCTGAAATTTTTGAGTCTTGGAGTTGTATAACTTGGGGGAAGACGGTACCAAATGGCTCCATTTTTTGCCTCAGTTTTTGGAAATTTTCCACCTCAGAAAGAGCTTCACCAAAAGGACATTTTAACAAACCTTTAAGTATTAATTTGTTACATCTCTTTGCAAGAGTTTGAGCACTAAACCCCTTACAGAGTTCACAAGGAACTTCAAGATGAGGGACACCCAGAC
Source organism: Protopterus annectens (assembly GCF_019279795.1). Lineage (NCBI taxonomy): Eukaryota > Metazoa > Chordata > Ceratodontiformes > Protopteridae > Protopterus > Protopterus annectens. The sequence continues at coordinate 38,128,597 of NC_056728.1, read as the reverse complement.
AATAGGTGCAATAAAGATGCCCATCTGAATTGGGCAGCTTTCTGCCACAGTCCTTACATTTCTTGAGCCCGGAGGTTCCTTTTTGCTTCTCTGCTACATTGTCCAATCAAAGCACACAGCATGCCCACACATGCACACACTCACTCATAAAGAAAGGGAAAAGGAAAGGGATAGTTTAGAAAGAGAAAAGTCTTTTTTTTTTTTTTTTTTTTTTTTTCATATACCAACTATGGTATATATAGATTACCCAGATGGGTAAAGAAGAAGAAGAAGCAGGAAAAGGATACCAACGATGGTATCAAAGAGTTACCAATGGTAAGCAGGAAGGAGAGGCCTAATACCAACAATGGTAAAGGAAGAAATACCCTGAGGTAAAATACGGGGAAGAGAGTTTTGAACAGAGTCACTCACACCAAAAAAGGAATTAAGCAGTGGCAAATATTAGAGATATGAAGTATAAGGTAGAGTAATAGTCAAATTAGAAAAAATTTTGAGCACTTAACTGAGAGCAATGGCAGATGCATCCAATTTTCTATGCAGCAAATGAGATTTGAGGTAATGGGAAGAGAGGCAGTATGGGTAGAGCCTTAGCTCGAGAGTTTTTGGCTGGCGTGAGCTTTGTATAATGGCCGAGTCGGTTCTGAGGGTTCAAAACTGAACCCATCAGTCAAGAATGAATAAAGATTGACAACATCAGATTTAGAGGTTATAGAGGCATGAAAGGTTTTGAGAGGAAAAAAAAGGAGGATTTACTTTGAACGAAGGCTAGCTAAAATTGTTGGATAGATTTTTCTTCGAGTGAATGCAAATGGCCAGGGAGGGATGGAAGCAATGTACAGGGTGCTATAAGTTCATGCAGGTTGAGAGACAGTGGAGATTAAATGCATGATATAGGTGGAATATGCACCAGTCTGAATGGTGACAGGAAATGATGAAGCAGGTAATCAAAGAAAAACAGAAAATGTGGCATCAAAGGGGAGAATTGTGTGTCACAGAGGTAGCAGTGAAATAGAGGAAGAAAGGAGCATTGAGTAGTTGGAAAAAGACTACATATATGTCAGGAGAATGCAGAACATTGGCAGAGGAAATAGAGGAGGACCTGGAGTAACTGAATGTTCAGTTGAAAGAGTGGAAGGACACCAAGATGAAGATGAAGCGAGCTAGGAGGGTGTCAATTTTGTGGGGATAGTAGGAAGTTAGGGTAGAATAACCAGAAAAACAAATATGGTAATGAAAATCTGGTGGACAGATGGGATGGTGATGAGTAGGTTAAAAATATGGAGGAATTTATTGAATTTCATAAAGGCAACAGGAACCAGGAAAGTACTGGGAGGGATTTGGGTAGCTAGGAGGAGGGTATGCTATTGACAGGAAAGCAAAGAAGAATGGTACTTGAAGAAGGAGGAGATGGGGGCTCAGATGACTTTTCCATTGATTTGTACAAGTAAATAGATTTACAAGTGAAAGAGGGGATGACTGAGTTTTTCAGTGAAGTTTAAGAAAGAGAGTAACTTCCCGATTCAAGGTCTGAAGCAACACTAATAGTAATGGGGTTATTTAAGGTAAAGGAGGATATGAAATATGTTAAAATGCTTGGCAGAATTTTGACAAAATGGATTGAACAGGCTTTACTAGATATTATTTGGGAGGATTAGGAAGGTTTTGTGGGAGTAAAACATCAGCAAACCATTGAAAGATTCTGGTACATTTTATAAATTGTGTGGAATGAGGAGGGTTGTGCTGGGATGGAAATAGTGGATATCCAATAGACTTTTTATAGTATGGGGGGGGGGGACATTTCATGGAACTGTTGAAACAGGTGGTAAAGGAGGGGAGGTGGTTAAACGAAGTTTAATCATTGTACAAAAGACCATGGATGAAGCTGCTGGTTAACTTGGTTAACTATTGAAGGTCAGGAGGAGAATTCAGAAATGAGGAGAATGCACGTGTGTTCACTTTCCCCAGGCTTAATCTTCATTGGAATTGAAATCCTTACTCAGAGTATAAGAAGAATGAAGCAAAGGAAGTCAACTGGGGAAGATGAGTAGCATGAATTGTTTTTAGGATAACTACATGGTGTGATTAGAAGAGAAATAAGGGTTAAAGTATCATTGGTGGAAGTCTGGACTGCTGTGGTGAGATGAAGAAGAGGAGAGGAGTATTTAAGGTTGAAGGTGTATTGGACAGTGGAGGATATCGTGAAGAATCCTGAGAGGTTAAGAAGAGTAGTAGGAGTCATTGGATAGTTGCTCAAATAGGATATTTTTCAATAAGAGAGAGGGTGGAGATGACTAGAAGATTATTTTCATAGGTTCATAGCCACATGAAACTTATACTGGGAGACATATATGGATAAGCACAGAAAAAAAGATGTTAGAAGATCAAGAAAATGTGTGATGCATTTACTTGAAGAGTGAAAGGGAGCAGAATTGCTAGGGAGTTATGCAGATAAGAAGGCATGAGGGATAATGTGGACATAGCAATATATGTGATGGCCATTATTGTGGTAAAAAGACTGAGAGTAGTAGAAAAGGGAGAACTTACATGGTTGCAGTAAGGGGTGGGAGGGGTTTATATGAGAAGAAAAAAGGAGACAAAGATAAGGTGGAGAAGTACATGGGTAAGAAAGTAAAAGAGTGAAAGTGGGAAACTGCTATTAAGAAGCTTAGAACTGGAGGGAAGAGTGGCAGAGAAGAGAGGCGTGGGACTGATATAGGTTAAGAATAGCTAAGGTTAGAGATGTCTTCAAAGAAGGGGAGGGAAGGTTGACAAAGTTTGTGTAATTTGAACAATTAAGGGGAAAATTCAGGGTAAGGCAGAATGATAACTTATTTTGTGAGTAGTTTGTAAAGACTGCTAGTACGTTACGTAGAAAGGAAAGTAAGAAGACAAATAGAAGGCAGAATGGGGAAAGAGAGGTGTAGTGATGGTATGGAGTAAAATCTAGAAAGGAAGACTTGGTGCTGTCTAAAGGAGTTTAGAATATGAGACAGGATAAGAAAATAAAGGCAGAGTTGAGGGAGAGATAGGTTAGGAAGGACACGTTCTGGAAAGATAATAAGTTCAGCAAGGAAGTTTGGCAGGGATAGTAGCAGCGTGGATCCAGTGGAGATTTTTACATAGATGGTACAACACCAGTGAGGGTAAGAAAAGAAGGATGGTGGCTAGATGGCAAGTGTTTGAGATGTGCAGTAGGGGATCTGATTAGTTGTATGTATATGGTATGGATATCAGAAAGCACAGCAGGCATAGGAAAATGTGCTGGGAATTTTGGAGACAATGTCTTGGGAAAGGGGGGGGTTATCACTTGGGGTAGAAATTAGGGTTTTGAAATGAATAAGACAGGGATAGGGGGAAATCCTAATGGTGGGGGTAGGAATCAGGAAGAAGATAGATAGTCAAGGGATGGAAGGAAGAAGGCTACAGATACGAAGACAGAAATGGGGGTGGGTAGAAAGGGAGGGGCTTGATTCCAGGACAGGTAAATGTGTAAGGGCAGAATAGAACAGTGGTACTGAGTTAGGAAGGAAGGGAAGAGTGATAGCCCTTATGGGGAAGTATAATGATAAGAGGAAGTATGGGGAAATGAGGAAGTATAGCATAAGGCAGTTAGAAAGGGGCCTTCTAAGTTTTTGTATGTTGGCACTTCTCACAATCTCAGTGCCCTGACTAAAGATGGAATCAATGGAAACTACATATTCAAGTGATCTTTTGATTCTAATGATTGTTGTGCTAGCAAGCAAATTCTGTACCATTTCCAAAAAAGGAATTCAAGTAACAAATAATTGTCTACCAGAGATCATCTCCCTCGTATTATGTAAGCCACAATATTAAAAGGCAAAGAATTTTAGCTTTGAGTGAACATGAACATATAATATCATAGCCAGCATTCCACACAGTACAAAGGAAAAACTACTGAAACTGTTACATAGTCCTATAAATTAATTCCTTGTAATGATTGTACTTTAAACATAGGAGGACTTAGATCTAGTTCTAACAGTTACAGTCCTGTCAGCCTTACCTGAATCCTGTTTAAACTAATAGAGCAAGTCATAGTCGAACTTGACTTAATACAGAAGGTTGTTTTCCCTTCATCTAACTTCACTGATTCAGCAAATAACCAAGTACAATGCTGCTTTCTGTAATCTAAAACATGTTACTTAATGCAACAGACTTTAAGAATTGTTCTTGTTTTCTGTATCCTGCAGGATGCTCTCGAGTGATCTTTGGTTGAAATACCTCCATATGTGACCCCACTATATTTGAAAAATCTGTACTTACAATGTACATCAAGTAGAACAAATACGAAGTTAAGTAAAGTATTTTTAAAAATAAATATTAAGTAACATACAAAAGGATAAATATATTACTTGACTTCAGAAACTAAAGTAAGTTACTACTCACAATATGGTTAAGTTAACCACTAACAATCTTTTTTTTTTTTTTTTGTTAAACGAGTAAATCCACTAGGAATGCATGCCAGTTTAATCTTCAAAAACAGTCTTGACAACTGTATGGGTAACTTAAAACACCAACACAGCATAATGGCACCCAGTCTCCATGGCCTGTAAGCTAGCAGCTGAAAACATAAACCTATGAAACCTATGAAACTTTTGACAAGGTCTTATCAGTTAGTTGTACAGGATGGTAGTATATCTGTTTCTGTTAACCCTGTCTCTAATCTTTAATTAATGAATGTTACTCAGTCATAAAAAAATAAATATTTATAGCATACAGGTGAAATTTTACCATGAAGAAAGGCCACCGAATTAACTTTATGAGCCCATTGCCTGCTTATGGTATTTTTCTTCATTGGAAGTACTAGATTCTTCTACCATCCTTTTTAGATGTTGTCCCTTTTATTTTGTCATCACCTGCAGCCATCACCCCCACAGTACTCTGTGGACCCATTTCTTCCTCCCACCAGGATGAGAATCGGGTCTTTCATTCCCCATCCTGAACAAGAGATGTAGAACCCATTTGTTCCTGACCAGTGTGAGCCAGCTAAACTATCTGTATTCCAGCAGAAATGAAAGTCTGGCATCAGCATTCATTCATATGTATACAGATTTACTCCACCCTCCCTTTGACAGTCAGAGACTAACAAAAGTGCCACTGTTTCTGAAGGAGATGTGCCTCCACCTACCAAGTCTCCTGCCTTCTTGCAACACATAGCCACTGTGACCTTTAGCTGAATTCAGTTGTACCCCAGTTTGCTGGCCAATTTTAACAGCGCAGCAGGTCTAGCCACTTCCTTCCCACTGGAGTAAGCCAGAATTGTTCTCTCACTTCTCTCCTTTACAGCAACCCTACACTCAAGTCACTAATCAAAATGGTCATACCTGAAGCACAGTCAGGGCTTTATCTATCAGCACCACTGAGCCAAGCCAGATTTTATCCCTTTCTCAACATTCACTAAAGTCCATTTATTAGATGTTTGTAATATTTTAGAAGCCATTTTGTGGAGCCTTTCGTTTACATAATTGAAAGGTCTCTATGGAAGGTTCAGTAAAATCAAAGATATTGTTATTGTTGCCACAAACCTAAGTCTGTTGTACCAATTGCTTCAGTTTGAGTATTTCTTTATTCCTTTCTTTTTTAATAATTTTATTATTTATATTTTAATATAAGGTACAAATCTGGTATTTGTCAAACTGAATAAAATATGTAATTCAACTTTAAAAAACTTAAATTGTGAAACACACAACAATGTAACTATACAGACTATTTACATGCAATGAGTAGTTATCTGAAATATCTAAGGTTTAAAATTATATAATGTATTAGATGAAACCGGTACAAATTAATCATACAGCACATACCTAATTACTAAGAGTTGTTTTGCTATTTCTTTATTTATTTCACTTATATGCACCTCCCAAATATGCCATGGGTGGGATTTGTAAAGGTAGGCCGTACTGTGCAGGACCAGGACGTAGAAGAAAGGCCATGCCAGAGCATAATGCAGTCCACTGAAAATTATATCTCACAGTGCTGCAGTGTTACACAGAGATCTGTGGTATGTAGCAGCTATGCAAATGAAAATGCCGGCCAGAATAATCATCTGGATATGATCCACAATGCAGGATTCACAATGCAAGAAACAGTGCACCAAGACACAGAACTTGTCACATTGCAGTGAGGTGACTCATTTGTACTACACACCTCATCTGTACTCAAATCCACCAGAGGATGGTGCCTCAGTCATGGTTTGCACAGCAGACCATTTGCGCAAAAACAGTGGTATTACACTTAAATTCATGTAAAATAACCATAAAAACTAGAGAAAAAATAGATTGTTTAGTTTCAGTACAGCAATGCTCAGTTATACCCCCAACCTAAACACCCATACACACATACATGTGCACACTTGACTGTGAGACACCTGCAAGATCAACTAGTAGTGTAAAGAAATGTTGGTGGACAGTTTTCACTAACACAACTCCATATTCACAGTGAGATGCATATGTGTCCTGATATTAGTGCGTGTGCAATGACTAAACAAACTTCTGGGATCTCCTAGGAATGTGTTCATATCAGCAACATATAAACTGCCTTTTGCCAGAAGATAAGTGGAAGTTCAAAGTTGTCTGCTGCAAATTTTTCCCTTCTTTAGATGTTAGTGTGATTCAGAAGTTGTGTGTCATCCGATTTTCAGTACCTGAAGCCCTGGAATGGGGTTTCATAGTCTAGCATTCACATAACCATACCCCACTAGTTGTCTTTTGGCCAGTATCCATGCTGTACCGCATAGGTGTGCTTCAGGTTCACATTAAAAGTATGGGGTGGGGATGTATGTGCCTTGGAACTTTGAACATTTAAATGTGATTAGGGAGACTGTACACTATGTTCTAAACTGGTGCACCTCAGAGTACTCCCCTTTCTCTCAGGCAAAGCAATCTTGATTAGTTTATCTATCTATTTATCTGTGCTTCAAGGAGGCTTGTTCCCCTGCAAAAATGCTGAAAATATGTAACAGAGAGTCTTAGGATTCCGTTTTTTTAGAATTGCATTTCAGTTTTTGCAGTGTTGGAACTCTCAGTATTGAGTCTTGCATTTTCCATAAGGAGCCATGTGATGTACTGTCTTCAGCTGCTCTCTCGCATAATCCCTACCACATACACTGATTTACAGTTATCACACTCCATGCTTGCTCACATGACTGTCTGTTGTGTCCATTCCAGTGCACTAGATGCATGGTGCATGGGAGGGGACCACCACTGACAAATAACATTAGCACATATAGAACTGTGCAGCATAGTAGCACACAAGCTGTCATGTTTTGTGACCTACCCTTAAAGGTGCGCACTTACATCTACAACAGCTCAGTCTGCGCAGTCAATATATAATAGAGCATTTTGTCCCCTGATCAGAGATCCTCTCTCTGGTGCAGTGGGCAAATATAGGTGCAGAGTTCAGTCTACAAATCACTCATACATTGGCATAGTGTAATAAATGGTTCTGGCAAAAAAACACTTAAAATGCCATTGTAAAAATTTTTGAGGAATTTGTCTATGGTTTCACTACTGATGCTTTTATTTCCATCTGTTCACTTCAGCCACCACTTTTAAATTCACTTATTTTTTAGATCTTAATATTTCATATATCACTTTTACATATTGCATTCATAATCTTTTATATACAAGGTGAATGCATAATTGTTTTGCAAGACTCACTGAGGTGGACATCTCTGATGCATTTCTTACTTTTCACATTTGTACAATCTCTAATTCATGTGTCTTTGTCATGCCAAATTTATAGCAATTTTCTGCTGGCCAGCTCATATTGAAATACTAAACTCCAACCCGTAAATACATTATTTGATTAATGGTGTAGTATCTTGTTTTCACGTTTTAATAAAGCTTTCCCTTTCTGATAAACAGTCCCATAATATTTATTATCAGTTACAGAAATTACGTTTTTCATAGTGTACAGTAATTCTTTACCCACTTTATAATATCTTCCTTAATAGCTATTTCCAGGCAAACAAGAAATTGCTGTAATAAAATACATTTTCTTTGTAAAGAATGCTTATGTTAGACTTCTCATATACTGCTTCTCTTTTCATGGGACTATAAATTCCTCCCAGATATTGTAAAACTTTTTTTCTTTTCTGAATTCAGGTTCAAATACTCTGTCTTCACAAACGTGCAGCAATGTGTGCATTTCCAAGGTATAAATTCCAAATGCTTTAATTTTTTTCTAACAAAATCTTGATTTGGCACATGCTTATTATTTCCTGTAATTTTTTTGTACTTTTTTTGACAAGTTGCACGTATCACAGTAACATTATTTTTAATAGCAAATACAGAGATTTCACTATACTTCATAGGAACCTATAAAAATATTGTTACAAGGTACAAGACTGACTCTTGCATATCGATTCCTGCAAACAATGTACTGTGTTGATTTCAAATCCATCATGTATGCTGATATGATTTCTGCAACATCCAAGTTACAAATTTCTGGTTCTCTGTGTTGTCTTGCTGTCATCCTTTTTGTTATTTATTATGTTTTCTTCAAGCAACTTAAATCTATTTCTTCCATAACTATTATATTAATTGTTCCCAGTAATATATGTCTTCACTGAGTCTGTTGTTACTATCTACTGCATTATCCGAAAAATAAAACATAAATAACAGATACCATTTGGTTTGGATGCTATTCGGAATATTTTGCATTTTATAAGTACCATGTTTCTAAAGTACGGCTCAACAATCCACTTATGCTTATGTGTCTCTGACTACCCCTTCTCTGCAACAAGCTTCCCATCTATGTGAAGCAGAGTTATTTCTTAACCCATTTCAAGCATAACTTAGACTAGTGGTTGGGAAATTAAAAATTTACCCCTGGTCTGTGGTGGTAAGGAAATCATTCTATACTGAGTAACTTTAGAAACCGTTCGGATAATGCAATAGATAGTAACTTTAGAAACCGTACTTTAGAAACATGGTACTTATAAAATGCAAAATATTCCAAATAGCATCCAAACCAAATGGTATCTGTTATGCTCCATTAACAAGCTTAGAAAAAGGGTGAAATACAGTATAGGTTCATAGGCTCATGAGAGATTACTAGACTATTGCTCCCAGGGGGCCTTTTTAAGCATAGCCATGTTTTTTAACTGTATCTTACAAGTTTTGATACCCTAGGGTTAGTTTAAGGGACATATATAGAATCTAACAGAGACATATGTGTCAGACCAGGGGTAAATTTTTAATTTCCCAACCACTAGTCTAAGTTATGCTTGAAATGGGTTAAGAAAGAACTCTGTTTCACATAGATGGGAAGCTTGTTGCAGAGAAGGGGTAGTCAGAGACACATACCTGTCCCTTTAATATGTCCTTTTTATGACGCAGACAAAGATTAGGTCCCTAGATTGGGTAATTCTGGTGCAACAGGTCCACAAGAACAGAATCAGAGGATGTTTTATAAGCAAGGCATAGATTGCCTCTTGGCAGTCTGTACAGTGATAGGGCTTTGAGGTGGTCTGCATAAGACATGTTGTTTACACCCTGTATCCTTTATGTTTGACACCTGTGTGGATGCATCAGTTATTGCATATGCCTGGTCAGGTACATACAGAAAAGGGTATTGTACTCAATGATTGGTCTGATGAGGGCCGAGTACAGAACAATTATATCCTTGGACCTAGATGCCATACCCTTGCTTGTAAGTTGCACAGTATAGAATGATTTCCTTACCATCACGGACCCATGATGGTCAAAAGCCGTGTTACTGTCTGTAAGTGTTCCCAAATCCCTGACCATTGGATCTGCTCTTAGTGGTGTGTTATCAATGTGGTAGTTTTGGTCTATGTCAGGCCTTCTTGAAGGGTATTTGTGTCATTGGGGAAATCTATGACTGTACCTACTTTGCAATCATATGCAAACTTGGTCAGCCACAGACCCTTGATGTTGGCCTTGACTTCAGAGAAGTAGATGCCAAAAAGAAGCAGCCCCAGCATAAAGCATTGAGGAACAATGCCAGTGAATGGACTTTTTGTAGATGTAAACTTCCTTATCCTAACTTCTTGGGTGATATCTTTGAATCAGCTGGGTATCCAGTGGGTAACATAGGGGTTTATACCTAATTTCATGAGTTTGTCCATAATGCCTGAGTGGGGTGCTGTTTTGAATGCTTTGAGCAGGTCAAGGTAGGCAGTATGCACCATTCTGATCTTGTCCATTGCTTTGGTGACCTTATCAAAGAAGTCCACCAGGTTGAATAGGAATGATCTGCCCTTGACAAAACCAAACTGAGTTAGATCCAGTGTCTGAGGTTTACTTATATAATTGTTTGCCATTCCCATGATAATTCTTTCTATGAGACTACTCAGACTAATGGGTCTGTAGGTAATCAGGTCTGTAGATGGCCCATCCTTGTGCACAGGGATGACAGTTGCAGTCCTTCATTCATTTGTCAAAAAGCCTGTCTGAAGGCTATGCTTAAGTAGTGATTCTAGTGGTCCTGATAGGTTATGTTTCATGCCATTAAGGAGGCATCCTGGAATGTTATCAGGGCCCATTGATGCAGTGTTCTTGGCCTTGGACAGTGCATTGAGTCCCTATTCCATACTGATAGTTAGGGGAGTTATGTTTTAGGGTATTTACTAAGAGGTGTTTGGTGGGGGGGGGGGAGTAAAACTGGAGCTAAGTTTGTCAGCCAATAGATTTGCTATATTTTCCCTCTCAGTATAGGTGTCTCCATTTACAGCTAGTGGAATTTGGTTTTATTGGCCTGAGTGCACCAGTAAAGACTTAAAAAAGTAAAAAGTCATGGGCATTCAGAAGCCATATAGGTGAAACACTTGTCTAGCCTTAAGGGGACATTTGCATATGTCCCATGGTACACTACAGGATGTTTAAGGTATTACACAGTGAAGTCTTTAGATTGGCTGGGTCTTTCTTGTAGTTTTTGCTTAATGGTTTGTTTCTGTTACTGTTTACCCTTTGGGTTGGAAGATATTAGATTACAGACAAACTCTCATCCATTTTACAACATTATACTCCATGTTTGCCTCCTGTTACTCAGCCATCATAACAGCATTGCTAGTATAGGTATATGTTTTCCTTTGGCTCACTTGGAAACTGCGCCTACTACACAGAATTGGAAGGAGTTTTATACTTTATGACCACATTTCTTTCAGTTAGTTCGCAGAATGAAAACAAGCCAAGGAATTGTGAGCCAAGCGGAATTGTCTGGATGAAAATAGCAGGCTTAGAAAAGGATAGAGGTGGATGGGAAGGAAGGAAGGAAGGAAGAGAAACAGGATGGGTTAAAGTGTTAGCTGGAAAGGTAGGGCATGGGATAAAAAGGTCCAGACAGGCATGGAAAATCTTTTCAGAAGCAAAAAAACAGGTAACGCAGGTTAAAATTCTAACACCACATCCTTCTTCATAAAAGCAAAAGAGATAGTAGTTAATACCGTATTTCTCTGTAAATAAGACCTAACCAGAGAATAAGGCCTAGCATGGTTTTCCATGGTGGTCATAATATAAGCCCTAGCCTCAGTTAAGCTCCTCAACAACACACATCGGACGTGTTGAATTATAAAATAATAATATTATTGACACCTGTTGACTGAGGTTATCATACTCTGCTCGCCATTTTCAGACCATTTGGAGACCCATTTCTTCTCTTTGAAGAAAGTCGTAAGATTCTTTCCCCAGGAGTCCTCCATGATTCTTATGTAACTCTAATCCTCACTCACACTTGACGTTTGAGATCCTTGGCCCATAAACACTGGCAAGTGTACTTTGGTCAAAGTACAGACAACGCACGTAAAACGTGTGCACTTGATAACGAACGGGTGTGGTTGTGTCTTCTTAACTGTCATCATTTTTGTTGCCACTCCTGTCTCGTAAGTCTTCAATTAACCCCCCCCCAGACAAGATGAGTGCAAAAAGAAAGAGCTATTCTGTCGAGTACAAGAAAGGAATCATGGAGGACTCCCGGGGAAAGAATCTGATGTGCAAAGAGAAGAAGTTGGATCTCCGAATGGTCTGAAAATGGCGAGCAGCGTATGGTAACCTCAGTCAACAGGTGGACGAGGGAAATGCTAAGAAGTGCAAGTGTGGATCAGATCAGCAACCATTATTTCCTGAGATGGAAGACATCATCTGTCAATGGATTGTTAACAGGAGATCAAAGGCTTTGGTTGCGCACAGGGCTGATATTCAAGCATTTGCCCTTGGAATGGCCTCACAGTTAGAAATATCTCCAGAATAATTCAAAGCATTACAACATTGGCTGGATGGCTTCCTTCAGCGATATGAACTGTCTCTAAGAAGATCGACAACACTGTTCAAGCTGGAAGATACTGAAATTATTAAACGTGCACTTGGATTCTAGTCCTTTGTTGATGGCATCAACTTTTCTAAATACCAACTCTCCAACTTGATTAATCTGGATGAAACTGCAGTGTTTATGGGCCAAGGATCTCAAACAAAAATTGATCAGGGGGTGCCTCATCAATCTACATTCCCTCCACTGGGTTCGAAAGTGCATGTGTTACCTGTATTTTAGCAATTCGTCTAGATGGAAAGAAAATCCCACCTCTAATCATTAGTAAGGGCAAGAAAGATAAGACTGACTACTAATGGCAAAAAGGATCAATGTACTTTTACTATAATTTCTGCCAAATGCAAAGTAAATTAATTATTGTGCTAAACTTACCTATTAAGAACTCAGTGGCCTCATAACCATACAACAGTGTCTTATCTCTCTTTCATTCACTTTCTTTTTGTGTCCTATATATATTTTGTTTCTTTTTATCCTCGCACTGGTTTACTTCAGGTATATTGTTAGTTAACTGCAAGAAAGATTACACAGATGAAATGGTGGAGTGAGTGGTAGTTCTCTGTTCATGCTGGCCTGGTTTTATTACCAGTTGCAAAAACTATCAGCAACAATGACATCATCAACACTTTTGGTTGCTGCGTGCAGTGAAAGTAACTGCAACGCCCACTCTTGTTAATCAGCCTGCCAGCACTTGAGAGAGTACCCTTTACAATGTGAATATATGCTAATGCTTGGCTAAACAATTATATTAAAATAATAACTGCATGATGTGAGAAAAGGTGTTGTAGAGAAATCTAGAAACCTGCTACATAGCTGTTTCTAATTCTAAATGTACTGATAAGATGCTCATGCTTTAAACTTGGAAAAAAATGTTAAGCAGTGAGCAACTGGACTATAAGAAGATGTATGAACCACTCAAATAATCTAATTCTGCCAGACATTTTTTTTCAAATTACACAGCCTCAAAATAGAACAGAAAACTGTGCATTAATATTAGTATGCCAGTTTTTTAGGCTACCGTGGTGAATTCCAGAAAAAAATGGAGTCAAGACTTGAAGTTTATAGGCATGCCAGCTGTAAACTCTTTAATAGTGACTTCTTGTTGAGACATTAGCTGGCTGTGATTAAGCCTTTGTTTACCTGTATCTTCCATTTGCTGACTGGATTAAGAAAATGTATTGTTCTTTGGACCAGAATAGAGCAGCTATAGACATACAAGAGAAATATATGCACTTTATTGTTCTTAAGACTCTGTAAGGAGTATCAGGTGAAAACCCTTGATGATAAACAATCTTTTTGTTCTTTGTTCCAAGTATAAACAGTTTTTCTTATAATACAAGATATGATAATAATATAGAGTATTATGACTGTGTCTCCAATCATAACAAGCTTATTATTAGTTTGAGACATGGTTGTCAAGAAATTCACCTTGACATTGAAGCTCGTGAAGTGAATTTTGTCATCCATATCGAGAATGCATATTAAAGGGTAATGATCAATGACCCAGTCATAATTGTCTGTATAATGCATGGTGCTTTTTCTGCTCCATGTACTACCAGTTAGATAAAATGAAATGTAGTTGCACAAAATGTTTCATCATCTTTTAAAGGCTTTGAAAGCCAGTAAAGCACTTACAGATGGCAGACAAACAGCATGCAGAAATGTAGTACCGCTCTGAAGAAATAAGCTGTTAGACACTTTGTTCTGCCATGCTTTCTATTTATAAATATGGCAGAGTGAAGTTCTAACAGCTTTTAAAAGCTGTCTTACCTTCTGCCATTGTTGGTTGGCACTGTCTACTGATAGCCCCAGCAGAAGATTCAATTTTAATTGCACTTAGGGGTTCTTAACAAGCTTGGAATTTATTTAACAAGCTTATATTTTTTCCAATTTCTGTGTGTAATCAGTGCACACCATGTACTATAATAATAATAATAATAATTATAATAATAACAAAAACAATTTTCAAGAAAGTTGTTAACAAAGCTACCATACAATTCAAACATATCTTAAGGAGTACTTAACAAGGCTATCATACAAGTCTAAAAATAAAGTCAACAAATTTGAACAAACTATATGGCAATAATATACCAGAAGAAAATGCCTTTCTGAATATTTTTTATAACGCCTTAAATATACCAAATGATTACACAGACCCACACCATCTTCCAGGCAGAAGAAAAGTGATGATACAGAGACTTTGGAACAAGTATCAGTGCAATAAATGTGAAACATTCCATAATGGGCATTTTGGGTTATATGACAGGGAAATGCAGAATGATCCCCTCATCATATTGCATTTGTGCCTTAGAGCTTCAAGTAGGGACGTTACTTACCTATAACACCCTTGCCGGAAGAATGCCAGCTGTCAGTATGAGACATATACACTGCACAGATAAGTCTAAATTCTGACTGGAAAATACAGTGATTCCCATTCCAAAAGAATGAAAGTACAAGACAGCATCAAATTCAAAACATACACTAAATAAAACAAAGTACTTGTACACAGCTTTAAAAATGTTGCAAATTTAATTCACTTCAAGAGCTATCCTGTCACACATTTCCTACATAACATAGATTCTGTAAACAAACATAAGGTCACAATTATTCCTCAAAAAGCTTCAAAAAATCTTTCTTTGTTTTTTTTCTAGATTTTTTTTTGCTTTGTAAGACAGATGCCACAAAAGGACTAAATTATAAACAAAGAGTAAGCTAGCTCAGTCATATGATATCTAAGCAGCACACAATAATGCCTATTAAAAAATCACAAATGTTTAAAAAATAAAAAAAATGAATTGTATAATAGAAATAATGCATTGGAGAAGTAAACAAGTTATGGACTTACCATAATGTTCAATATGTGTTGTCCATTTTTATTCTTCCTCAACTGATGGGTTTGGATCTGATCCTCGGATCCGACTCAGCCGTTACTAAAGCTCATGGTAACCAAAATGCTCTCCATCTTCTCCGTTACCCATAATGTGCAAACCCCTAGCATACCCCAGATCCTGTTTGCTGATTTACCTAAAGTGAGACATGCCAGTATATAAATACACACACACACACACACACACATATATATATATATATATATATATATATATATATATATATATATATATATACACACACACACACACACACACATATATATATATATATATATATATATACACACACACACACACACACACACACATATATATATATATATATACACACACACACACACACACACACACATATATATATATATATATATATATATATATATATATATATATAAATCATATAAAAGGAACTATATCTGGAGCTCAACACTAAGTACAGTGGTGTCCTTATAATATCTTATTCTTCCAGAAGTCTGTTGTGATAAGGATTGAGCTTCTGGTGGGTGGGAAGTTGAGGAAGAATAAAAATGAACAGCATGGATGGAATGTTATGGTAAGTACATAACTTTTTTTATCTGATGTTGTCAGTTTTTAGTCTATCCTCAACTGATGGGACAGAGTCTCCAGCTACCTAAAACCTTAGGTGGACTCTAAGGAAGGATATTCCTGAGCATATTTGAGCCAAAGGATGCTTTTCCCCTCAAGACCAGATCCAGATTGTAATGAGTGATAAAGGTATGAGGGTTTGTTCAAGTTGCAGCCTCACATATATCGTCCATGAAAGCTCTAGATAGAAAGACTGAAGAGGTCACCATGGATCTAGATGAGTGGGCTCTCAGTGGTTTTATCAAGTTTAGATCTAACTTGCTATTTATAAATGAAATGCAATCCATCAGCCATCTGGCTAAAGTTACTTTTGCAACCAGTTTGCCCAATTTCAACTCTGCAACGCGCACAAATAATTGATCTGTCTTCCTAATTTTTTTTTGTCCTATGTAAGTAAAAACATAATTGTCTGTGAACATCCAGTAAATGCAACATATATTCACCTTTGTTAGCAAATTTAGGAAAGAATACCGGCAAATTAATGGATTGATTGATACTGGAGTCTGGCACCACCTTAGGAAGGAAAGATCCTTATGAAAAAATCAAGTAGCAAGGCTTAGATGACAATATTGAAATTCTTCTAGCAGAGGTAATGGCCACTAGAAAAATATTTTTCCATTTCAGGAACTTAAGATTGCATTTAGCTGCTGGTTCAAAGACAGGCTGATTTAAGACCTGTAGTATCAAGTTCAAATCCCATGGTGGAGTAGGATCTTTATATGGGGGTCTTGGCAGGAGTGTTCCTCTCAAAAATGCTTTACAAAGTTTAGAAGAGCCCACAGAAGAATTTCCAAATCCAATATGAAAGTTACATACTGCTGCCATTTGAACTTTAACTGTTGAGGAGCTAGCCCCTTCATTAGAAATTGTTGCCAAAAACTCAAGCATACTATGTATTGGAGCTGAGAAGGGGTCAACATGTTTTTGTTGTATAAAGTTTTCTTGTAGAAGGCTTATGGGAAGATAAAAGAATATGATGGACAGGGGAATAAAGCATTGGTTGCCTGGCTATTAACGGAATTGGAGAAACATGCTGTCAGCTTGAGGTTTGAGATATCCAGATGAATCATACCTGTCGGGTGTGACAGAAGGTCTGGAATCTGATCCAGAATCAATGGATGGCAAAGTAGATGAAGCCATAGGAAGGGGAGACAAATCTGTCAAGGCCAATAAGGTGCAATGAGGAAGACCCTGCTTTTCAACCTGGCAGCTTGCCGCAGGAATTTCTGGAAATAGGAGAACTGCTGGGTAAGCATAAAGTAAACTGGGGAGCCAGTTGTGGATTACAGCATCCTTCGGTGATTTCCCAGGAGAAGGGATTAGGGCAAAGTAGCCGCTGCATTTGTTCTTTAGGGGAGAAGCAAAATGATTGCAGCAAGGCTGGCCCCAATGATGGAAAATCATTTCTGTCACTTTCATGTTGAGAGACCACTCGTGCAGTAGAAGAATGGACTTCCTTAATTTGTCTGCTATCATGTTGGATTTCTCCAGAATGTGTGTTGCTGTAAGAAAGTGGCTAGAAGAGATTGCCTATTGCCACACTGTGAGTGCTTCTTGACACAAGGGGCAAGATCTGGTTCCTCCTTGTTTGTAAACGACTAACATACTGTCTGAATCACAATTGTCCCTAAAGGGAGAGCATCCTAGAAGGCCTGCACAGCTCTCATCTGTAGGATATTGATGTGCAAACTGGCCTTTTCAGGGTACCAAGACCCTTGGACTGTTTTCCCCAGGAAGTGCCCTCCACCAAATCTGGGAAGATTCTGTGGTCACTATGGCCTTTGTTTGGGGGAGAATGATAGGATGGCCTTGTAAAACCTTACATGACTGAATCCACCACCAGAGGTATCTCTTGCATGCCTGAGTGATTCTTATTTGTGCTGACATGCATTGGTAAAGAATCAATCATTGTGTTGCTAGTATTCATTGAAGAATTTTCATATGAAATCTTGCTAGAGGAACTAAGGTTATGGCAGCTGACATTAACCCCAAGGATTGAAGGATGGACCAGGCTGAAATCTTGGTATTGCGAATTATTTTTATGACCTGGAATCAGATATTGAATTCTTGAGAGAGGAAGAGAGGCTGTCATTGTCATCATATTGAAGACTGCCACTATGTATCCCAAAGTTTGTGTTGATTGTAACTGAGACTTCTTGTAATTTATGGTTATCCCCAAAGTGATTTGCTACCACTGACATGCATCTGGTGAATGCCCTGGAGGATGTGGTGAGGCCAAAGGGCAGTGCTCTGAACTGATAGTGACTTGCTCCCAGCCAGAAGTGTAAATACCTTCTTGGTTGTCTGTTCATGTTTATGTGACAGTACACATCTCTATAGAGCACATCCAGTCTTCCTTGCCTAAAAAGGCATAATAGTCTGTACCGGGACTGACCAGAATTTTGTGTGTCAAACTGCTTTGTTCAAGTCGCTGAGATCCAGAACTGGTCACCAGTCCCCTGTTTTCTTTGGCACTAAAAAAATCTTGAGTAAGTTCTGGATTCTGTCTGGTCTGGGGGAACCACTTGGATGACTCTTTTTTTTTCTAGCAGCTTTTGTATTTCTAGTGATGCTACTTTCCTCTAACTGGGTAGAACAGCGGGAATTTTGCATACGGTTAGAGGTGGAAGGGAAAAGGGAATTATATAGCCTGTGTATATAATCCTCTGCACCAAAGTATCTCTTGTTATATCTAGTCAAGCTCTCTGGTGCAGGGATAGTCAACCCCCAATTGCCTCCAGAGGGGGACAATTATGCCTCCTTTCAGGAGTGTTGATAGTGAAATCTCTGTAACCTTGGTTTTGTGGGCCTCCTCTGCTGTGTTAGCATCATCATCCATTAGAGTTCCCCTCTCTACCCCTAGGGGAACTATCTCCACGTGTGTCCTGAAAAGGAGCCTGAGACTTTCTGAACCACATCTTCTGACCACCTTGTTCATAGGTTCATAGGTGTGTACTAGGCTAATGGCCCTGAGGTCTTTACAAGCCTAGCCCATAGGATTACACTGGCATCATGCCACCCGACCTTAGTTCCCAGTGCCTCTGTCGCGTAGAGCCACTTGAGTGATCCCTGGGGTGAATTTTCTATTTCCCATCACTCATCAAGATTTCTCTTGAAGAGGGCCAGTGAGGTGCTCTGCTTGACATCTATGGGAAGTCTATTCCATAGCATGGGCAGTCTCTGGGTTATGAACCTGTCCCTCCAGCATGTTCTGTTGATTGTGGTAATGAGGTTGAGGTCTCTGGAGCGTGTGATGCAGAGGGAATGGGATTTCTTTAGATGTAGCATTTCTAACAGAGCTGGGTCAGACATGGCTTTGGAAGTCAAGCAGAGATTGCCTCTAAGTAGACAATATGAGACAGAGAACAGTTAGAGTTTTTTTTAGTCTCCATGTAGGACAAATGTTTAAGGCCTAGGATCCTTTTTGTGAGGTACTTTTGCTGCCTCTCCAGTTGTTGCAGGTGTTTAGTGAGGTACATGTCAAAGGGGGCATTGTACTCAATGATTGACCTAATGAGGGAAGAGTAGAGGGAGACAATGACTTTTTTCTTCCTGGATGCAAAACCCTTAGTAATGAGATGTGTCACATAGAAGGACTTTCTGACCACAGTGGCAATGTGGTGGTCAAAAGAGAGGTTGCTTTTAACCTGTGTTCCCAGATCTCTTATAACCCCTTCTACTTTCAGTGGACTACCATCGATATGGTAATTCATGGGAACTGGGTTTTTCCCAAAGGGGATGACGACACATTTTTTTGGCATTGAGCTTAAGGACATGGTTCTGACACCAGTCGTTGGTCTCAGTGAGGCCTTTCTGTAGGATGTCAACATCACTCGGGGAGTTAATAATAGCTCTCAACTTGCAATTGTCTGCGAACTTTGACATCCAGAGTCCCTTCATGTTGGCCTGGACTTCAGAGAAGTAGATACCAAACAGGAGAGGACCCAGGACCAAACCCTGTGGGACTCCACTCGTGACTGGTTAGCAATCTACTTTCACACTGTGGGTTCTACCTGTGAGCCAGTTTGCAACCCACTTAGTGATATAGGGGTTGATGCCTAGCTTAGTGAGTTTTTCTATGATTCCTGTTTGGGGAATGGTATCAAAGGCCTTGGCCAGATAAAGGCAGGCTGTATGAACCACCTTGCTTTCATCGACAGCGCTGGTGACTGACTCAAAGAAGTCAACCAAGTTGAGCAGGCATGATCTACCCTTCAGAAAACCAAACTGTGTGGGATCCAGAGTTTGGTGATTCCCTATATCCTTGTTTATTAGGTCCATGATAATGCATTCCATAGCTTTGCATATCAGACTCATTAGGCTAATGGGGCAATAGTTCCCAGGGTCTGTAATCACTCCTCCTTTGTGGAGAGAGATGACTGTAGCAGTATGCCATTTGGTAGGGAAAAAGCCTGAGGTGAAGCTGTGATTGAACAGGACACACAGGTGAGGTGCCAGTTCACTCTGTAGTTCAAGTAGAACACAGCCAGGGATATTGTCAGGTCCCATAGAAGCTATATTCTTGGCCTTGAACAGTGCTGTTTTAACCTGTGCAGCAGTAATACTGGGTGCCTGGCAATCTACTGCTATTGTGACTGGTCCCTTGGGGGGGGTTAAAGTTGGCACTGAATCTGTCGGCCAGTATGTTGCAGTAGCTCAGAGCAAATCTGAGTATGCCATGGAGATTCTTTACATAACTATAGAAGGCCTTGTGGTTTTATTTACTATCTGCTGCAATTATGTTTTCATAGCTAGCTTTAGAGGATTTGATGAGGGATCTCAACTTTTTGTTGAGGCTGATAAGGGAGTTTTTCCAGTCTTGGGACTTCATCTTATTCCGCATCATCAGTTTCCTCCTTCTGTTGTACAGTTTGTTTATGGCAGGGGTGCACCAGATTGGCTCCCTTTTTTTGGAGGAGAGCATCTTGGTTCTGTTGGTTATGGAAAGGTACATGCATTTGTGTACATGTTCGTACAGTGCATTGATGTATGATTCGGAGGTCATGCAACTGATCTCTATTTGCATTGGTGCCATGAAATTAGTCACCTCTGTTTTTAGGAGCCCAAAGTTATTCATAGAAAAGAATCTTTGCGGGGTCAAAATACATATGCCCACTGCAGAGAGGGTCTTTCCATCCTTTTCATACCTAGATAATGTGTACTTCACTTCTGGGCCAAACAAGGAACTGCCATCAAAGGCAGCATTGATGAATGAGGATTTGAAAGGCTCTGCAAAATCCCATAAGTGCATCCAGGCATGTCACCTAATGGATATGCCTGAACCAGCTGTCCATGAGGTTCCTTTGGCTGCATGCAAGATAAGCTTCATGGATGAATTTGAAATAGATTGGAGGATAGCCAACTGAGAGGCTACAAATGACTGAGCCTCAGCAGTAATGGTCCCATAAAGGGATTTTGATAGTTCCATGATCAAGTCCCTTTAGGTTAGAGGTCGCTACGCATGCACATGCTTCCCAAACCTGTCCATCACCCTAGACTTTCTGTTAGGGGGATGAACAGAGGAACTTTGCTCAGCAAGTTCCTTCTTAGTGGCTGCCACCATGACCATGCTATCCATGGGCACCCCCTTACTGCAGAATTCCTTCCCAACAGGTAGAGTCAGAATCCGATCTGGCCTGTTAGGGAGAGGTTGAACTGAGTCAGGGTCCCACCAAGAAAACAAATCAATGAGCTCATTGGCAAGCAGAGTAACCTGGGAGGTAGATGGGCCAGTTCCAAAGGCCTCCAGAAATACTGATTCCTCTGGTAAAGGGTTGCTGGAGGACCAAATTCACTTCTACTTAAGGATCTCAAGGATGTCTCCAAATGAGACGTCTTCCATAGGTGATCATGGGGACACTTCTCCTTTATAAAAATCAGTATACTCAGTGCCTCCTCTTGCATTTTCTCTTCCTAGGGACTTCCTTGGTGGGATGCTGTGGTGAAGTATCAGAAGTGATCGTTAAACTCTGATGGGTGGTTTGGGGGTCTTGATATGGCTGTCCCTGTGGCATGCAATGATGGAGCTCCAAGGACAGAGACATTTGGGAACTAGACTGAGAACCAAGGGGGAAGGATCTAAAAGGTACTGCTGGAACAGAAAATACTCTCTTCACTACCTGAAAGGCAGACTGCTCTGGAGAGAAGGAAGACATTGGCCCCAAGAAGGCAAGCTTTTGGACTGCTGCCTCCCTCTGCCCTGAAAGCAATCTCCCTGAGGAGGAAGTCAGAGTCAAGCTATTGAATTCCAAAGCTCCGAGAGCCAGACATGGCTCCGAAAACCTCAGAGTCGACTCCAACACCCAGGAGCCAACAAGGAAGCTTTGGCTAGTCATCCAGATCCAAAGATGTTAGAGTTGGTGCACTCAGAGATAGCTTCAGATCCAAAGATAAGCTTATCTTTGGATCAGAGACAGATGGACCCAGAAGGTTCAGATCCAGGGACTTTGAAGCAACTGGAAAGATCAGAGGAGGAACAAGTAGTGGTGTTGTGGTAGATGGACAGGCTTCCTGACCCAAGGGGTAGGAGCCGGTAAAATACACATCTGTATCTGCACCAAGAGAAACTTCCTCATCATTCTGTCCACATCGCCTTCAGTCAAACTCCTGGCAGATTGAGACAAGGCAAGTGATGATGACTTAGATTGACACCTTTCCAAAATAAGGGAGGGAACTCTGGAAGGTATTGAATCATATATAGGAGAATACCTAGTCCTAGGCAGGCTTATTGGATACGAAGCAGTCGGATCCAGAGATTTCTTCGTCAGATCCTAGAATGTTGGATCAGTTGCTTTCTTCTTAGGATCCAAGGCAAAGTTGTATTGAACTGGCTTTGGATCCGTTCTTGGTCTTTTCCTTGGTGGCTCCGAAGATGGAGTCAAGAAAGTACAGGGCCTAGAAGACTTAGACAATGACTCCTTAGATTTTACTTTGGGGGATTGAGCTTCAGAAATAGCTTTACTAAAGGAAGATGGAAGCAGTCCTTTAAGAATCAATTTATTCTTTCTATCAGCAGCTGCCCTGGGGTTGAAGTTTTTGCATAGTGTAAAATCTTCCTGAAGATGTTGAGGGGCCAAATTGTAAATACAAAGTGTATGAGCATCCAAAAGGGACAATGTGTGCCCATATTTTTGACACTCCTTGAAACCAGATGATCCTTTTACAGACAAACTGGTGAGTAAATGGAGACAGTGATGAAAGAAGAATACCTTTTTTTTTTTTTGGATAACAAAAGGGAAATACCATACCAATAATGGTAAGAAAGACTACATAAATAGGGAGCAAGTTACCTGTGATGGTAAACAAGAATGTAATAAGGTTAAGGGAGAAATACACTGTTAAGATTTATAAGAAATATTTAAAAAGGAGAGTACGAGAAAATGCACTTATCTGAAGGAAAACTCAAGAGCTATGGCTGACCACGTCTTTTTATGAAAAGCAGCAAACAAGATCTGGGTTATATTAGGGGTTGGTGCATTATGGGTAAGGGAGATACTCAAGAGCTTTTTCATTGCCACAAGCTTTAGTAACAGCTGAGATGGATCCGAGGATTGGATCTGAACCCATCAGTTGAGGAATGAAATGAAAATTGACAACATCAGATCAAAGGTTATGGCTGAAATTTATTTCCAAATGGCATGAGCGTTTGGTCTTGAGGACCTGGCTGTTAAGAACTAAATACTGCTGTAATTCTTACATCTTCTACTGGGATCAAATACATACATAATCTGGAAGAGGTATGTAGCTGAAGATCAGCAAACTTAAGTAGGTAGGCCGTAATTAACGCTATATGCAAACCTTCACTTCCAGGTGTAGGGCAGAAAAGGGAGATGAGAGGCCATGCCACCTATCTTGTGTGAAGTTTAAAAGTGAATAGTTCTTTTAGCGGAATTATGTCAGAATGAACTGAGATCTATATGGGCAGTAGTGGGGAGGCACCTTTCCAGCACTGTGGCCAGTGCCTTCCTGACAGGGTCACTAGACAAACAAATATTAAAATTATTTGTCTAAAAATGAAATTGCACTCAGAATGTTATGGCTTCTAATAATGGTAGAATGTACACTGCACACAGTTTTGGTGATAGTGTAGGTCCTCAGAGCAGCCAACATCTCAAAGATGAAGAAATAGATTCCTACCAGCAGCCCTCTGGGCTCAGTTCCTAGTGCAGCTAGAAAAAGCAATGCTTTAGATTAAAGATTAGAATGCTGTGTGCTGTGCATGATAATGTCAGATACTGCTGCTTGATACAGTAAGATTATTATAATAGATTATTTTACTAAAGCCCCCATTTTCTTAAGGTCTTTACATATGCCATCCTCAAAGATCACATATATGTACGCACACACAGGTGCTTATAATTTATTATCTGAGTAATTGAGCTGTCTTTGGAAACCTGAATCAGAAAAGCAAGATTAAATATTTAATATTGTATATATGTGTGTGTCTGTATGTGTGTTTGTGTGTGTGTGTGCGTGTGTGTGTGTGTGTGTGTGTGTGTGTGTGTGTGTGTGTGTGTGTGTGTATATATATATATATATATATATATATATATATATATATATAGGTGTACCACTGGTTAACTGGTGGAAAGTCAACATCAAAACATGGTGATGGTGCTGCTCATTATGGGTTTGCGTCTGCTAGGGTTGCTTTTAACAGAGGACTTAAATTGGAAGAGAAGGACAGATTAGTCAAATGAATCAAAATGAAGAAAGGCTGCACAGCCACTTAGGAAGATAATCTTGGGGTATAAAATGGGCAATTACTATGGAAAAAATTAGATTCCTAAACCCTACTTTGAGAGATGACGTTTATATTTTGTTTTGTTTTTTTTTTGTTGTTGTGTTTATGGAAAAAATGAAATTCCTAAACCCTAGTTTGAGAGAAGGGGGTTATATTTTGTTTTTTGTGTTTTTCGGTCTCCCACAGCTGACCATCAATAGGTCCTAGTGCTTCTTCCCAATCACTGGGTCTATGACCCCCTCCTTGGCTCAGTTAAGATTGTGGCCAACAAGGGGATCAAGGCGTCCTGGAGCCACATCATCCTGCTTGCTAGGAGTGTTTTTCTGTACACCCTATCTTCCATGGGGTATGTCCTATCTCTGTAGCAACTCATCCTAATCCCCCCATGAATCCTTGTCCTCCTCTAGGGATTGACCTTGAGGTGAGCCCAAGTGCCTGACCTCCCACCCAAGGATAGGGCCACTCATTCATCTCTGTCCAGGGTCTCAGACATCCGAGATGCTAGTCAAACTCAGGTAACCTGAGACATAATCAGAGATTTTGGCCCTCTATGCAATGGCACTGGCTGGGCTGAGGGAGTTGTCTGAAGGTGCTTGTGAAGTTTGAAGTCTGGACATTATCTGCAAGGGATGGAGGCTGAATGGCATAGGAGCTAAGGGAAGTTACCCTGCCTGTGTGGTAAAACGTGTTCATAATACTAATGAATGTACTGTTTCACTTTGGACAAATCCTTGAATGATGTAATGTTGCCTCTGCGAATTGCACTCCGGAAAAACTGTTATGAATGTATTAGAACCGTTCTTTTTTATTTTCCTGTTTTTGCCACCAGAAAGCATTTTTTCATTATGCCTGTTTTGAGGATGTGGGATGAAACTAGAGTGCCTGGAGAGAAAAAACACACAAGCATGGAAAGGACATGCAAACACCACAAAGAGAGTTACCAGAAGTCAGGACTGAATCACAGACTTATTTGAGCTGTGGAGTACAGATCTTACTTCTTTCCACTGAGTCACTATGCTTCCCAGTCAAACAGTAAGAGTGGACAAAAATTGCTGCTGCTGAATAACTAACTGCCTTTCTTTTCAATAATGTTGCCTAAAAAGAGGCATTTGTGACTGTTCTACATTTCACAAGTAATTGATAATTCTTGAAGAGTTTCTACAAAATATACTAGCAAGTGCATTTAGACAGATCAAAAGACAGTTCATCCTAAATAATTATTTAATTATTTATTGACATTTGATTAGCAGTAGGAGCCCATTTTCAGCAGAGGCCCAGGAAAAATATTTTAAAAGCAATAATTCTGCAGTCTTCAAAAATAATATAAAACCATTAAAAGTTTAAATCATTATACCAAATTAAACATAATAAAAACATTGGTTAAGAATAGATAACAAGTTATATGACAATGATTTAATATTTAAGAGAAATCTTAGCCAGATTATAGAGAACTTCAAGGTAAGTTAATATGATACAAACAAGAATTGCAATATGAAGTGAGAGCAAAGCAGGCTTATGATATATTTAGACAGAAAGCCAGGGAAGAGAAATTGGTAGAAGGAGGGAAGTGAGTGAAGAAGGGAGACTAAGGAGGTATAAGGTATGAATAGGTACTTGTTCGCATTTACAGAAGTAGTTTATCTGGTGCTGAGCAAGAACAGAACAATCTTTTCATTAGGAAGTATTTCAGAATGGTTTTGAAGGATGGGAGGGAGGGCATTGAACTGATGGATACAGATAAAAAGTTCCAGGTCTTAGAAACATGGTACGAGTATAGACAATACCCATCAGATTTGATAGGTTTGTGGACAGACAGGAGTTTTGAGTCTCTGGATCGTAATGGCTGACTGGGAACATAGTTGTGTGGAATGTTGTTTAGTGCTGGACAAGTAGATGGATGTTGGATAATTTTATAGGTGATAAGAAACTGTATATATGTTAGTTGATAAGATAGTTCTAACCAATTTAGGCTTTTTAGTGCTATACATTGGTGGGTTCTGAAAGGGGCATTTGCTGCTAATTTAGCAGCTTTGTTATAGCATTGTTCAAGTTATGATTGTTGTGATGCCTGGAGGTTAATAAGGATGGGAGCACTATGGGGAGAATTTCCATACAAACATTGTGAAAAATACCCAAGGAGACTCTCTGTAGCCCAGAAGGAATAAAGTGATGGCACCTTTGTTTACTTTACATTAGGTAGGATACATCTGAGCAACTTTCCTGAACTCAGATGCCATGTAGGAGAAAAATGAGATCAAAGCTTGACTGGCTGTTTGATAATTCCCTTTTGATCACTGTAAGCTTTATGCCAAAGTTATTTGGTTACCTCCAGTCTGGCTACAAAGAACCTAGCCAGATACACACAACATAACTTATATGAGTATACTTCAATAAGTAAGGCAGGCCATGCTGCACACTGTATCGCTGACCAGGAAGATGTGAGCATTGTAGTTGCTTCACACATCAGTTTTATTTGCAATGTAGTCAACCTTCTTAACTTCAGTTTCTATATGGACCATTTCCAGGTAAGTAACACGAAGAATCAAGAGACTCATGTCAGTATCCTCAGAAGCATGCTCGGATGGGGTAAAGGGGCAGCCATCCTAGGTACAAGGTATTGGGGGCACAATTGTGAATGCTGAGAATGGACTTTTTATTTGGTCAGTGTGAGAGCACAAAAGAAGTGGAGCGCCATTTACAGAACGAACTTTTTTTTTTTTTTTTTTTTTTTTTTTATTACTACTCAACTTATTGTTGAGGGATGCCAAGCTGGGAGGCCAGCTATGGCTCTTTGTATCCCTTTGCTTTTTCTTCACTGTTCCATCTTCTGTCCTCACTTCACAGACTGATTAAATGGGTCATTGAAGAACCTCAAGGAGAGATCAATCAGACGTAAAGCAATACGATCAAGTGTCATAGAGTAGGATTAAATGTGTTGACAGTAGAGTGTAGAGTAGGCTGTCCTTCATTAAGATCAGAACATTTCAGCCTCAGTGTATGGGCTTTGACATCAATTGCTACAGGTTGATACTCATGTTATTATATTGAGTCATTATTAATGGTGAAGTTGCAATATGTGAAACTAATTGAATGATGGTCAGCCAAACAAGCTGACACTGTGTCCATGTTGGCCGCTTTAATCCAGGATGCTAACATCATGCCCGAAGATTAACCTTTTACATGAGGAGGAAAAAATATACTCATCTATGACAGAATGGTATGAAAAGCTTGTGGAATCCATAAACCAGAGGTGATGCATCAGTGCCAACTCATCATTTAAAATCCCTTAGTTCAACATCCTCTGATGACTGGATACTCAGCCAAAATGAATCCTATAAATTACTTGGTTGGTGTTTGAGAAGAATAATAATCCAGAAATTGAGTTTTAAGGTGTTCAGCATAATTGGTGCTACTAGTCATAATGTCTTCCACCCACCTGTTTCACTTCTGAACAATACAGCAGCACATAAACATATAAATAACAGGGACTGTGGCTTCAAAAACAGTCAAGGTTTTCATTTGCATAAGCCTTAGTTGTGCCTAGAAGAACAATGGGTATATTTAAGTCTAAAATAATCTCTTCTTTTTTTACAAACTGACCTAAAATTGTAGCTCTGGCTCTGTTTTTGGCAAGCAGAGGGAGCAGTCTGAACAAATTGGGTTGGCAATTGTATTTTCTTGGTGAAAGAGAGGAGATGGATTACCAGTTTGAGGGCACTATTTGGTCCTGGTCTTAATGAAACTCTAGACGTCATACACATTTTATTGTTAGCTCCCTCCACGACCCTTCCTGATGGCTCCTCTACCTTCAATCACTTGCCTGATTTGTTACAGAGGGATAGGAGATGGGCATTCTCAAATTAGGTGGGTCCTGCAGCCCATGTGCACCTGCCTAGGAATCCCAATAGATTTCCTGTTTCTCTGCAAGAGTCAGGTGGTGGGAAGAGGGCCACTTTGCTGGTCATGCAGGGTGGTCCATCCTCTACATCTAGGAGTACCCCCTTCCCCCTCCCCCTCCCCATAGCTCCTCTAATCCCTGCAGTAAGGGGAAGTGTAACTCTACACAATGAATTCCCTTCAGCTACAAAATACAGAAAAAATTATAGACAGCTTAGCCTAGTGCTCCCAGAAAGTGTCACCCATGTTGCAAACCAGATTTACCTTCCTCTCCCTAGGATGGGTGAGCCAGCAGTGGCCACTCAATCTCATCCTCCTTGGCTAGCTCCTACATACATATAAGTCACTAATCGAACATGGGTCACCTGTGCCATAGTCAGAGCATTATCCCTCCCTCTACGCCATGTAGCTGGTTACATTATACACAGTTATGGTCATTCCTTCATCATTGTAATAAGCTTCTTATTATCCTCCATTAGGTGGCAATATTGTGCCAGTATATTCAGGTATGTATTGTCATGCACTGCATGGAAAACTGAGATTACACTCAAAAACAGCTAAATTACATCCTTGTTCAGGTAGTGGTACTCTAGTGCGAGAACTGACCTTAACAGCACTTAGGGGGGAGCTTATGAATTGTTAAGTATCCCCTACATGCTGTTAACATCAAGTATAGACTAAAGCAGACAGTGTTGATCAGTAAAGAGCAGCAGTAGCAGGATGTGAAATGGCTTCATTTCAACTCCAGTTTCTGCCTGCTGTTTGCTAAAGTACACACAGCATTTTGAATTAATCTGCTTCCCATAGACAGGGAATGCAGAAATAACTCATCCACACCCCACTGCTTTACTAGCCTTTTTTTTAAACTTACTTTTCAGTAAGTAGTAGTACATGGAGAAGATAAATCCATATGCACTACAACGAATTATGATCAGCTCTCCAATCACAGTAAAATATTATGCGTTCTTGACATGGATGCCAAGATTCACCTCTTGACCTTCACTCTTGAGGTGAAATTCTTGGCATCCATGTTTTGAATGCATAATATATACATTACAATCTTCAACATGATCATAATTCTCTATATTATTTATTCATTTGATTGATATGTCTAGTATTCATTTGGCAAATTATTTCCATGGATTTATAATTATTGATATTTCTTAGGAGCTGAGAACATCATTATATTCACACTGAGTTTTCTTTATTGTCCTAATTGGATATGTTTTTTTTTCAGTGTTTTGTGTTCTTGCTGTATCTTTCAGTATTACATTTCTTATACATTAATATATTTACAGAGTGTCTTATTTATCACAGTAATAGTGATGCACCATGAAAATATATGCTTGGTGTTTCTGTATTAAGTTATAATGTTTAATTATATAACAGACATAGCAGATGATTATGCCATGTGGCTATCCTTACAATTTAACCTTGACTTGCATCTTTGGATTTCATTGCTGACGAAAGTGCTTCTGCCATAACTGGTTCTGTCAGTTTCTTGCATGGACGGAGTAAAAGTACATGTATTGTTTCTGTTGGAGTGTCAAAGTGTTTAGTTGTTAAAACTAGTGTTTTTTTCATGCACTCACAATTTGTAGACTATCAAAGTATTTTTGGATGTTGTACTCTGGTTTCCCTCAACCTTCCAAAGGTATGCTGATTGACTGGCTATTTTTCACTGTTTATATATATATATATATATATATATATATATATATATATATATACACACACACACACACACACACACACACACACACACACACACACACACACACACACACATACACACACACACACATATTGCATTTACATTTGCCTTTGTGGCCCAGGTCAACGAATAGGAAAGGGTCCATGATGACCAGTTCACTTATCCCATTAAAAAAGAATACAAGAACATGTAAAACTTCAAAAAAGAAGAGTGACATCTCACAAAATAAATATTGTAATGGATGGTAAGAAAACTTTGAGGAGTGATGTTAGGGTTTATGGGACACACAGAAGGATGGTAGCACTGATGATTATATTACATCAGATAGCAACTTTGTATCTTAGGAGGTCACAGTATAAAGCTTTAGCTGGTAAATTTGTGAAAAACAAACTTGAGGTAACACAGTAAATGTCTTTGGAGCTGAATAAAGAGAGAGGAAGTAGAACAGAGGTCGAGAGAAAAACAGTAGTGTATATTTTATGCATTCTGAAATCAGTGGTGGAAGACTTGGAAAGAAATGCAAATGGGAATTCATAAACATGTCCCACAACTGCATAGGGCTGCCTGCCAAAGGATATCCCTGTCTAATTTATACCCCCTTCTATACCACAGCAAATGTGCATATACAGCTGTGCACCTGGAGTAAGCCATTTATTCATTATGTATATATGGCTTACTCCAGCTGTGCACCTGGAGTAAACCATTTATTCATTATGTATATAAATGAGAATGCACAACATGGTCTGTGATTCACTGATCTATGAATCATGGAATATTCAGTAAAACTGTGTCCAGAAGTTATGAGGCTACAAGTGTGGACTAACCGCATCTGAAACACAATTGTTCTTCTCCAAAGATATTTTGTTAGCAGTCTTTTGCTTCTTATAGAATTATAAAATTATGTTCTAGAACTGCATGTAATTAAGTTATGTCTTACTATAACGTTCCATCTGTGTTCTCGATCTTCACTAATCCTTGATGGTGGGGCTCAGTTCCGAGTCTCGGAACTGACTCGGACGTTTACTTCAGCTCACGCCTTCCAAACTCTCAATCTAGGCTCTACCCATAATGCTCCTCTGTGAATTACCTCAAATCGAGTTTGCCTAATATAGTGGCAGACAAAACGTAACACCTCATAAAGAGACCAGATCTGTGTCCCTATATTGAAGCCAGTCATTTGAAATATTCGGTCCACAAAGAGTCTTTGGCTGGGGGAATGAGGGTGGGAATGTCAAGGATTATTGACGATCGACAACACAGATGGAATGTTATGGTAAGATTAACTTCTTTATCTGATGTTGTCAATCTTCAAGTAATCCTTGACTGTGGGACATAGTCCCTAGCCACCTGTATCTTGGGAGGTCTCTTGAAAGAATATTCCTGAGCACATCGAACCGAATGATGCACGTCCTCTAGAGACCTGGTCCAATTTGTAATGAGTAATAAAAGCATGAGGAGATGCCCATGTAGCTGCTGCACAAATGTCATCTAAGGAAACTCTAGCATGAAAAACTGCAGAAGCCACTACAGCTGTAATTGAATCAGCTTTCACAGGACATGGCAGTTGGAGACTCTGAATGATAAATAAAGGTGATACAATCCCTAAGCCATTTAGCTAAGGTGACCTTAGAAACTGGGTTACCTAAAGAAAGTGAGGAAAAGGCAACAAACAGCTGGTTGGATTTTCTGATATCCTTTGTTCTGTGAATGTCTAATAAGTGTAGGCAGTACTCTCCCTTATTGGATAAATTAGGGAAAAAGACTTGTAGGTTCAAGGTTTGATTGATATTAGATTCTGAAACTACCTTTGGCAAGAAGGAAGACTTAGTTCTGAGGGAAACCCTGTCCCCATGGAACATTAAATAGGGGGGCTTGCAGGACAAAGCTTGAATTTCCAATACTCTTCTTCCTGAAGAATAAAAAAAAACAAAGTTTTCCATGTCAGAAATTTTAGGTCACTATTAGCTACAGGTTCAAAGGGGAATAGATTAAGAGATTGTAGGACTAAGGGTAAATCCCATGGAGCAGTGGATTCTTTAAACAGAGGCCTTAACATTAGGGTTCCTTTCAAAAAGGCTTTACAAAGTTTATGTGACATAAGTGAAGAACCATCCAACCTGATATGGAAGGTAGATATCATAGCCAGGTGGACCCAAATGGTAGAGGCTGAAGAGACAGACTGATAAAGAATGATCAGAAAATCCAAGACTTTATCCACGGGAGCTGTGTAAGGGTCATGTGTCACTGTTAAGAGCCCATCTAGCAAATTTGGGCCAAAATGATTTGTCAGCCTCATAATGTAAGGGAAGAATGCGTGTCAACCATGGGAACTGGAAAAGCCATGCAGTGAGCTTGAGATGTTCGAGATTTGGATGAACCATACCGTCTGGATGAGGCAATAGATCTGGAGCTGGGTCCAGAATCCAAAGTTTCTGAAGTAGGTGAGGCCAAATGAAAGGAAACCAAACCTGTCAAGGCCAGAATGGGGTAATGAGTATAACTGTGTTCTCCAACCTCTTGGCTTTCTTTAGAAACTAAGATATCAAGGGAGTTGGGGCAAAGTGTACAGGAGACCGGGGGGCCAATCGTGGAGAAGAGCATCTCTGGGTGACTCCCCCATAAGGAGGATTAGGGCAAAGAAACTGCTGCACTTGTTGTTCAGAGGGGACGTGAACAGATCACAGCAAACTTGGCTCCAGTAGTTGAAAATCTTTTCCATCACAGCAGGATTGAGAGACCACTCATTAGGCATCAGAATAGTTTTATGCTCAAATTCTCCACTATCACATTGGAACTACCTGGAATATGCATTGCTGAGAGAAAGCAGTTGGAAGAAATCACCCATTGCCAAACACTGAGGGCTTCTTGACAAAGTGGATAAGATATGGTTCCCCCTTGTTTGTTGATGTACCAGACTACCAACATGTTGTCCATCTCAATTTCCACTGTTCCCAGGGGGAGGGTATCTTGAAATGCTTGCAATGCTAAAAACACCACCCTCATCTCCCAAACACTGATGTGCAAATTGGCCTCCAGTTGGGACCAAGTGCCTTGGACTGTCCTTCACAGATAATGCCCCCCCCCCCCATGTGGGAAGCATCTGTGGTCACTATGGCTTGGGTCTCTGGAAGGAAAAATGGATGGCCAAAAAGAATCTTGTTGGAATGGAGCCACCAAGACAGGTTTTGTTTGCAGCGATTGGTGATCAAGATGTGATACATCAGTTGATTCATTAAACACCATTAGGAGGCCAGAAGTCATTGGAGAATCCACATGTGATATCTGGCAAAGGGAACTAGAGTTATTGAGGCTGCCATTGAGCCTAGCGCCTGTAGAATGAGTCTTCTGGAACACTTCTTTTCTGAGTAATATGGTTTACTTGTGATCTGATCTTTGGGAGCCTCTCTAATGAGAGTGAAGTGATTCCCGTAACAGTGTTTAACAGAGCTCTGATAAATTCCAGCTGTTGAGTAGGTTGCAGATTTGAATTTTCATGGTTTATCGAAATGCCTAATGAAATGCAAAGATACAGGGTGTAATCTCTTGTTCTTTTGAGTTGATGCCTGATGGTAGCGGTAAGGAGCCAGCTGTCAAGATAAGGAAAAACTCAAAATCCCAACAGTCTGAGATGAGCTGCTACCACTGCCATGCATTTGGTAAGCACCTTGGGGGCTGTGGTGAGGCCAAAGGGCAGTGCTCTGAACTGAAAATGACTGGCTCCCAGCTGGAAGGGCAGGGATCTTCTGGAGCGTTTGTCCATTTTTATATGGTAATACGCATCCTGAAGATCTATAGAGTACATCCAATCATTTTTTCCAAGAAAGGAAGTACTGACTGAACTAAGACCATCCAGAATTTGGTTTGCTGAACTGCCTTGTTGAACTGACTGAGATCCAAAATGGGTCTCCCATACCCTGTTTTTTGGGCACTAAAAAGATTCTTGAGTAAAACCCGGATCCTCTCTGGTTTGGTGGGACTTCTTGGATGACTCTTTTTTAAGCAAATTTGAATTTCTATGACTGCTGCTTCCCTGTGACTGGGTGGAACATCCAGGAGTCTTTTTTGTGTTTTTGGATTCGATGAAAGGGGAATGATGTAGCCTCTGGACGTGATCCCTTGCACCCATTTGTCCAATGTTATCTGTTGCCAGCCAGATTGATGCAGGGATAATCGTCCCTCAACTGACTCTAGAGGAGGGCAATTGGGCCTTTGTTCAGGAGCGCTGGTAGGAGTTACCAGAGAAAGAATCTCTGGACATCTGATTATGCAGGCTTCCTTTGCCTCTAGAACAGTGTCTTCCATTGTTACCTCCCCCTCTGCTCCAGGAGAAGTCCTTGCCACATGAGTCCTGGAAATGCCCTAGGGACTTTTTGAACCATATCTTCCCACTTCTCTGGTTCCTAGAGTAGGGCTGTTGAAGAGTGGCGAAGTGCATGCCTATGGCAATAAGCTTGTTCCCATCTTTCTCACATCTGGCCAGTGTGTCTTTTACCTTGGGTACAAACAGGGATGATCCATCAAATAGAGCATTGATGAACGAAGATTTAAACTCGATACTGAGGGTTGGTTTTCTGTGACAACAGAAAAAATTGCAAAGCACATTGCTGTGTGTGTCAGGAGGTGTGCAGGATGTAACATTGTAGTGGACGCATTTTGTGGAGTTGGAGGAAATGCAATTCAGTTTGCAGTAATGGGAAAAAGAGTTATCGCTGTTGATATAGATCCTGTAAAGATTGACCTTGCTCAAAACAATGCGGAGGTGTATAGTGTGTCGGATCAGATTGAATTTGTCTGTGGAGACTTCATGCTGTTGGCAGGTGACCTAAAGGCTGATGCAGTGTTTCTAAGCCCTCCTTGGGGAAGGCCTGATTATCTTCAAGCCAAAGTCTTGATATAAAAACAATGATGGTCCCAGATGGATGTGAAATTTTTCGCCTTGCCCAAAATATCACCAACAATATAATATATTTCTTGCCTCGTACTTCAGATTTGGACCAGATAGCCTGTTTAGCTGGACCTGGAGGACAAGTGGAAGTTGAACAAAATTTTCTCAACAAAAAACTGAAGATGATAACTGCTTACTTTGGTGACTTAATTCAAAGGGAATGAGTTTTGTGTCCTATAGTACATGCAGTTGTCTCAAATACATATATTAGACAAGTTATGTTTGCTACAGTTTGGTTCTGAAAAGCACGTATCTGTAGCACTCGTTAATGTTTGTAAAGATATGTGTTAATATAAGTTTTTGTTTATAGCATTGTTAAACTCGGAACACTTTTAAACAAAGTACATGCTTGTGTATATACTAGTTTGTGAAACAAATTTAAAATATCTGCAGAGAACAAGTTTGTTCCAGGTTATGTTGGTATTAAATTATTTTTTACAAAAAAAAAAAAAAAAAAAAAAGGGAGGGGGTCTGGCATAATAGTTAAGGTGTTCACCTTATAGATACAAGGTGCAGGGTTCGATTCTCACATGGGGTAATTGGCTAGGCTTAAAATGGCCCACAGGGGCAGTTAGCCTAGTACTAATCTATGGAAAAAAAAATGGCTGCGCAATGTCAAACAAGTGCATCCAGGTGTGTCTCCTAATGGATAGGCCTGAACCCACTGTTTGTGTCATCCCTTCAGCTGCATGGGCAATTAGCCTCATGGACGAGTTGGAAATTGATCCGAGGGTGAAGAGCTGAGAGGTAACCTTGTCTCGAACCCCTTCAGCTACTGCTCCTATATCTGGCAGCTCTTTAATCAAATCTCTCTGCAAACTGGTAAAGTGGGCCATGTAGTTCAAAGACCTGAGACCAAAGGTCAATGAGGCATAAATGCACTTCACAAACCTATCCATTGTCCTAGACTCCTTGTTAGGAAGATAGATAGTTGAACTTTCCTCAAGCAAGTTCCATTTTTGTGGCTGCAGCTCCAAAATTTAGAAGGCTGTCCCCCTGTAGAAGGATGGGAGCCCAGAACCAAAATAGACTCCTTTGGAACCATGGTCCCACCCCACACTGAGGAAGCTGCCACCGAAGCAGAAGCCTGGATCTAGTCAATGAACACCGAGGCACCGAGGGGCATGGAAGGCTCCAAAAAATGGAAGTTGAACCCTGCCCCTCGGAACCAGCAACAAAGCCTGGACCCAGGCTGGTCTCTGTTTCTGACAAACTGGAAGAACTCAAGGCAATTCTGAGTTCTGGAGAAGAGACTCTAACCAGAATTGAGACAGTTGGAGCCAGGCATGTCGGTGCTAGGGGCTCCAAAGACTCGACTGGAATTGTAGGAGGAAGTTGAGATGGTGTCGAAGAAGGACATATCCAAGAGCTGAGTTGGCTGGGGACCAAAGATTGAGGCAATCCCCTTGCCATCAGGAGGTGGACCACTAGCCTCATGATGTCCAATTCTAAGAGACTCTTAGTGGATTTAATGGACAATGCCGAAGGAGATCTAGGCAGTCTGGGTTCCATGAACAGGCTAGGTGGTAGGTCCACAAATGGATCGACCAAAGGAGAATACCTAGTTCTTGGTAAAGTCCTCAAAGTAGACTGCTTCAGTATTGACAAAACCTCTGGTACCAAAGCTGCAGGTGTCTGTTCAGAGGCAATGGTTGGTGCTGAATCACTCTTGCCTGTCGGTGCCATGGAAACTGTCAGTGCCATAGGCTGTTTCGAGAATTTGCCAGGTTGTTTCAAGGAACGTTTTGGTACCAAATGAGAATGTTTCTTAGGTTTGGAAGAGGAGGAGGATGAGCTGGCTTCAGTTTTTGGACCCGATATGGCCTATTCAAAGTCTCCTTTCAACAGACCTTTTAAAATCAACTTGTTTCTCCGCTCATTCAAAGTCCTGGCAGAGAAACCATGACAGATGGCACAATAATTTCTCCGCTCAGTCAAAGTCCTGGCAGAGAAACCATGACAGATAGCACAATCCTCTTCCAGGTGGACAGTGCCTAAACAATAAATGCAACAGACATGCCCATCTGAATTGGGCATCTTCCTCTCACACTTTTCGCACCTATTGAAGCCAGAGGTGCACTTGGAAGATTTATCAGCCATGCCAGATAAAATAAGGCATAGCACTGATAGCACTTACACACACTCACTCACAAAGAGGGGAGAAAGGAAAGAAAGATTTATTATTATTATTATATATTATAATTATTATTTTTTTATATTTAACAAGGAAAGAAAGGTACCAACAATGGTAACAAGAATTACCTAAAAGGTAGAGAAAATAGAAAATAGTACCAGCAATGGTATGTAAGGAACTAACCGAATGTAAAGGGAAGGGACATGGATCACTCACATGCCCAGACAGTAAAGAAACGAGCAGGTAGAAAGTGGAAAACATGTGGATAGAGAAAATAGAGAAAAAACTTACACTAACTAACTGCCAAAGCTCAAGAGCGGTTGGACGTGTTTGATGCATGAAGTGGCAAACGTGATCTGAGTTAATTCACAGAGGAGCATTATGAGTAGAGCCTAGCTCGAGAGTTTGGAAGATGCGAGCTGAAGTAAACAGCTGAGTCAGTTCCAAGGCTCATAACCAAGCCCATAATCAAGGATTACGTGAAGATTTACAACATCAGATCATTTTTTTATGTTCTTTTTATGTTCTCCCCTACATTATCCTTGTGATCTCTACCCTAGTGCCCAGCATTCAAATCCAGATCTACCAGCCACTCTATGCCCCCAGACTATCTCCATATTAGCTGAGGGGGGTTGGTGGGGGGGATTATACTTTTATGGCCAACTCAATTACTAAAGTGAAAGACATAAACAAACAAATAAGCAAATGAATGAATAAATAAACATAAATAACTTCCAACCCAAATAACTCCCAACCCAACAAATAAATAAATAAATACAATTGTATTAGACAAAGTAGAAAGAATCACTGCAAGGGGGACAATTCATCAGTAGCCAACTATCTGACTCAGCATTTTCTGCCAGTTCACCAAAATGCTGATTCCTCTGAATAAACAATTGCATGGAGTATTTCTCTTTGCTCTTTATTTCAAAGTTGATATAACAGATACAATCCACCAGTATGGGAGGAGGGTTGTATGGACCTTGAGCATGTTGCAAATATAAATCAGATGCAGCCAGCACTGTGGCATGAAGGGATAAAGTTGTTACTATAGCCCAGGTGACCAGGTTTGAAAAGCAGCTCTGGCACCTAAGGGTCTAGAAGGGAAGATGGGTAGTCCCATCCTGGAGGGGATCAGTGATGTGCATTGGGACATAAAGTGGTAGGAGCTACCTTGTGGAGGCTTGGAAACTATTTGTAATGTGCTTCTGCTGAGATATGGGGTGGTTTGTAGGCATCAGCTCTGCGTGGAAGTGTGGAGCAGTTCATTGTGGTCCACCTCTATACAACCCCAAGAAGTACCCAGGACTAGCATCAAGAAGCTACTAGGGAAAATAATGGATAGGGCATACAAGTGTAATTCCCCCCTCTACTTTACACTAAGCTATCTCCTCCCTAGCCCCTTTTATCACCTATTGTGATACTAAAACATGTTCTTCTTCAGTATTCCTCTAGTCTACTGATCTTGCTCATGAAGCTTTGTTTAAACACTACATGGATATTACCAAATTTATGACTGTAATGTTTGTGCATTTAATGTTGTTCTTGATGATGTATAATTGCTTTTCTGATGTTATCTACCTTTTCATTGTTTTAGTACATGAGTCCCCTCTGAAAATAGATACTCTCCAGAAAGGGAGGAGTTAGCTTGTTGTAAAGTAGATTTATTTATTTTATTTATTTATTTAAATTTGTTGACCGGGAGTGTCCGACTGGACGTGGGTCCATTTTCAGCGGAGGCCCGGGGAGAAAAGCTCCACAGTAAAATAAACAGACAGTAGTTACATTGGATTACATAGTGATTAACAATTTAACATAGAAATTACTTACAACATATTTACAGATAAAGAACATAGTACATCAGTAGACAACTAGAATCTTTATCTGTGAAGTACATAACAGGCATTAACAAATGTAACAATGAGAAGTTCCTGCTGTATAATAAGTAGTAGGCTTATGAGCATCTGAGCTTGCTATCATCAAGGTAGTTAGTGGAGGTGAAAGAAAGGTAGTAGTTGGATGGGGTTGATGATATTAGAGTGGGAGTTGCAAGGGCATAGCCAGCATGTTTTTAGGTGCGCTTTTAATAAAGTTTTGAAGTTGGTGCATCATGGTACGGAGGTAATTGTGGGTGGGAGTGAGTCCCATAATTTGGCTATGGCACAAGAGAATAGTGCTTCACCAGCAGAGTTATTGGCTTTAGTGATCTGCAAGTGATTTTTGTTGCTGGATCTTAGTGGTCTGGTGGTGTGATAGGGTTGGAGTAGATTCTGGAGGGATGGGACATTTAGTGGATGGTTTACTAGTTTGTGGGCAAGTGAGAGTTGATACCACTGAAGGAGGTGAGGGAGTTCAAGCCAGCCCAGTTCAGCAAGTGAGAGACAGTGGTGACTACGGTAGGATGCCCTGTGGCGAATTTTGCGATTTTGTTGTAGCAGGTCTCTAGCTTGTTTAGATCACATTGCCTTAGGTTGGTATATACTGGAGAGGCATAAAGTAGGGTGGAGATAAGGTGGGAATTTGCTATTGAAATCTTTGCTGCTTTGGTGAGAAATTGTTTATTTCTGTATAATGCTCCTAGTTTTTTGTGGACGTTTTTATGGTCATGGATATGTGAATGTCAAATTTTAGTTTATTGTCTATTTCCACTCCTAGCAATTTGGTGTGTTCAGTTGGGTATATAGTGGTGTTGTCTTTCGCTGTGATGTTAAAGTGAGAGTTGTTTTGAGTATGTTTGGTGGGTTGGAAGATGAGTAGTTTAGTTTTGTTTGGGTTGAGTATTAATTGGGCATTGGATAACCATGTTTCAACAGAGGAAAAGGCTTCCTGTGTGACTTTTTGCAGTTTGGGTAGGGACTGGGCTGAGCAGATGACGGTAGAGTCATCTGCGTATTGGATGAGTGTGCCATGTTTGGTGGCAGAGGCTAGATTATTGGTGTAAACAGAGAAAAGTAGGGGTCCAAGGATGGATCCTTGGGGAACCCCTATGGAGACAGGTCGTTGGGGAGATATGTCATTCTGCCATACAACGGATTGTTGGCAGTCAGACAGGTAACTCTGAAACCAGTTGGTGACTGATTGTGAGAAGGATAGGTTATTGAGGACAGAGATAAGTTGTTTGTGTGGGACCATGTCAAATGCTTTAGATAGGTCTAGGAAAGTAGCAGAGGAGAGATAGCCATTGTTTTTATGCTGAAGGATAGTGTTAGTAAAGGAGAGTAAGGCAGTGGTGGTGCTATGGTTTGGTCGGAAACCATGCTGAGTACTGGAAAGGAGGTTGTTAGTAAGGAGGTAGTGTGAGACCTGAGAGTGTATGCATCTCTCTAGTATTTTGGAGAGTGGAGAGAGAATAGCTATGGGGCGGTAATTGGTTAGTTCTGCAGAGGGTCCGCCTTTGTGGAGTGGAGAGAGAATAGCTATGAGGCGGTAATTGGTTAGTTCTGCAGAGGGTCCGCCTTTGTGGAGGGGAATTATATGTGAGACTTTCCACAATGTGGGAACGTAACTTTCTGACAGAGATCGGTTAATCAAGATGGATACTGGGTAAGCCAGAGCATCAGCTGCGATTTGTAGGTATTCACTTGCGAGGTTGTCTGCTGCTAATTTGGTGGGTTTAAGTTTAGTTAAGAGTTTTTTTATGTTGGAGGTAGGTACAGGAGAAAAAGAGAAGGCAGTGGGGAGATTACTAGTTGAAGGTGTGGGTTGGAGGGGGGGGTTGTGTTGTTTAGCTAGTGATAGTATGGTTTGGGTGAAGTGTGTGTTGAATGAGGTAGCAATATTTTCTGAGGAGTGAGGGATGTTAGGAGGAGGGGTACTGACTTTACCTGGGTGGAGGATGGAGTCTATGGAGGACCAGAATTGTTTGGGGCTGTGTTGTGAGGAGTCTAGGGCAGACTGGTAGTATTGGAATTTGTCCCGTTTTATTAGCTTTTTGACTCTATTGCGTAGTGCTAGGAATTTCTGTTTAGCTGCAGGGGTTTTGGTTTTGCGCCAGTGCTCCCAGGCTTTATCCCTGTTTTTCATGGCTGACTTAGTGGTTTTCTGTAGCCATGGGGAGGGTTGTGCTTTGGTTCTGGAAAATCTTATGGGGGCATGGGAATTAAGGATGTTCAGGAAGGTAGTATTAAAAGATTCAACTGCGTCATCTAGACTGAGGTACTTTAGAGCATGCCAGTTACATTCTTTGAGGGATGAGATGAATGTGAGTGGGTTAAAGTTTATTTTTTTACGTATTTGACGATAGATGACAGGTTTAGCTTGGTACAGGTATTTTTTGAGTAGGAATGTTGGGGAGTGATCACTGAGGCTATCTGATAAGCAGTCTGTTATATATGACTGGGGGTTCTTACTGACTAGTATCCAATCCAGGGTAGGGTGCTTGCTGGAGTTTTTATTTATCCTTGTTGGTGACTGGACTAGTTGGGTGAAGCCATGAAGGTGTACATGATGGGTTGGAATGTTGCCAGAACAGGATTGCCAGTCAATATTGAAATCACCTAAGATGATAGTTTCTTGGGGGAGATGGTGGGTAGACCAGCTGAGGAGGTTTTCTAGTGGAGGGATGTTTTGGCCAGGTGGGAAGTAGCATCCAATTATGTTGATGGTTTTGTTTCGGTTAATTTTGAGGTGCAGAGTAATGGGAAAGGAGATGTGAAGGAAGTATGGGGGGGGGTAAGAGGAGTATATTCACTACAAAGAGTGATGCAGTATGTTGACCTAGCCAAATGTGAGTTAGTGGAAGTTGGAAAAGAAAAGATATGTGTGAAGGCTGCCAGCCTAGCTAGATAGAATTTTATAGATACTTCTGTCATCTGTAAATATTAATGTGAACCACAGGCTTGTTGTCTTAAATAGTAAAAATAGTGTTACAGGTGGAACTGGAAAAAATGTAACAGTGCACTCTACTGACCAAGTAAAAGCATGCTGTGACCCTTTGATCTAAAGTCGGCTCCAGCCTGTCTAGATGAAGACATTCTTTCTATTGTTGTAATGAAGAGTTAAATTGCTAGATTTAAACATGATCAGCTGCAAGATAACACAAGGAGATGTTAAGAATGTAAATGTAGTTTCTGTTAGCCTAGGAACCCAGGGAAGTGTGAAGAATGATGTAATGGGAACCAGGAATGTGATTTTAAAAACAGAGAGAATCAGAGGGCATTAAGCATTTTTGTCTTGACCATCCAACTCATCAGCACTCTGCCTGTGTTCTATATGTAAGTTATCTTAGACTTGTGTTTTCTCTTAGAAATAGCTAGAAACTAGAAAGATTAGACTAACTGTTTCTCTGTGATGTCAGAACTGTACTACTGAATTATTTTAAGTATTTCTCTGTGATCTCTGAACTCTTGACTATCACTGTGTAATAAGAAGTATTGTCTTGTGTTTTTATTATTTATTATTAAATATTTTAAAACCGTTCAATTGTGGCTGTTTTGTGTACAGATAATTTAAGCTCTTAAAAGTACTTGCATGCCTTTGGTAAAATTGTACCAAGTCACTCTAATAAGCCTTGACTGTTTAGTTATACTATCAACTGGATAATAATATTACACAGTAATAATTGGACACACTTTTAAGGGCTTTTGAGTAGCTGATAAATATTAGCTGGGTGGTGGCAGTGATTTCTACCGTATAGTCTGGGTAAAAGGGGCACAGCTGGAGAAGCTGTGCCAGCCTTCCCCTGAAGTGTCTGTGTGGTTGTATAAACTCTTATCTCAAAGTGTGTGTATGTCAGCTACTTGGGCAGGGACACGAAGCACTGGTTGGACAGAGAGGGTGCTGGAGATTTTAGCTTGCCCAGCTAGCTGAGATCTGGACCCTACTTACTGGGGACCTGGAGAGCAAGGGAGTAACCAGTCCAAGACTGACTGTGATCTCTGTGTGCTCTTAAGGGAAATTGCACTTTATTGTGTGTATTTGTTATCCTTTTCTCCTATATGAGATGCCCCTCACTGGTGTTAGTGATGAGGATTGAGGCTCCTTGATTGCTGGGCCAGGGCATGGGCGTCGCAATATGTGTTAAAGGGTGACAAGGAAGAGAAAATTAAGTAATAGCAAGTTATGCAATGTGAAATTATAGATGGTCCTGAGAAAAATAATTGGTATGGAGAAATAAGATTCTTAAGAGTGAAATCATTGAGTCTGGTTGCATTTATAGCAGGACAGTATTCCCTGTATGAGTAATTTGCTGCATTGTTTGAATATGTCAGACTTGGGATTATTCTAGAAGCCTTAGCTGCAAATGAAGTAAGTTCCATTCTGTCCATAGAAAGGTGGAGGAAGCCTTATCTCAATA
This sequence comes from Protopterus annectens, assembly GCF_019279795.1. Classification (NCBI taxonomy): domain Eukaryota; kingdom Metazoa; phylum Chordata; order Ceratodontiformes; family Protopteridae; genus Protopterus; species Protopterus annectens. Next base: position 38,085,069 of record NC_056728.1, on the reverse strand, counting down.
TCTATTGCGTGTTTTATGAATGTGTGGGAATTTTTTTATTGTTTGATTTAAGACTGTTAACTGGATGGTGCTAATTCTTTAAGATATCTAAGGCAGGGCAGTGTTTTATATTACTGAATGAGGTGATAATATTTCAGTTTGTTTTCATAGAACTTCCAATGTAGGCTGTTATTAAAAATACAAGTGTAATTGTCGAGCACTGGCTGCACTGCAAATTTTGTTATCTTGTTTTAGCAGACTGTAGTTTATTGAATGGTTTTATTTATGTTGACTGTGGCATAACATCATTAAAATAGTTAAAGCATTAGAAAGGTGTTTGTCAATGTTTTTTCCTTTGTCTGATACTGAGTATTTACAGATTCATTGGAGTGCTTACAGTTTTATAAAGATCTTTTATAGTAGTATTGTGATCACACACAGCAGGCCAATGAAGGCCGAGCCAAAATTACTTTTATTAAAAAAAAATACAAAAGTCTCAAGTCTCTAGCTCCTCAGCTGTTACAGCCTTTAAGTCTCTAGCACTTTGGCTGTTATAGCCTTTAACAGAGTATACTCTGTTAAAGGCTGTAACAGCCGAGGAGCTAGAGACTTGAAGACTTTTGTATTTTTTTTAATAAAAGTAATTTTGGCTCGGACTTCATTGGCCTGCTGTGTGTGGTCACAATATTCCAGTGTTTCTGTGAAGTGGTTCAATGTTTTACAGTAGTGTTGATGTGCTGTGAGAAACAGAGTTTATTATCAATTGTGATAACAAAATATTTATATTGTTGCACAATCTCAGTATCAGAGTTATTTTATAGTTGCATACAGGCACAGTAGTTTTTTTTAAAATAAAAACAGCACAAAACAGCTTATTCTTGTGACGTCCCCACTCTGGGCCAGTAATCAAAGAGGTGGAATCCTCACCACTGACACTGGACATTCACTTGGAACAGAAATAGATATACCCTGTATTTTCAGATGCAACTCTCTGCATTAAGCACAATTTCCCTTAAGAGGACACAGGGAACACACTTAGTCCGGGGGCTGGTTTCTGTCTCTTTCCAGATCCCCAATAAGTCTCCCCACTGGCACAGCTGCAGATTTAAGTCCTCAGCTGAATGCCCAAGCTAAGTCCTCCACTCTCTGTGAAACCAGTGCTTCATGTCCTTGCTCCACATAGCTGACACACACACTGAGAGATTTGATTTTCACACACACACAAACATCTAGGAAAGGCTGGTACAGATTTACCCACTGTGCCCCCTTCTGCCCAGACTATAAGGTAGTTATCACTGCCACCAAGCACTACAAAGCCAACTACCAAAGCTGTTGCAAGGGTACCCAATTATACTGAGTGAAATTAATTTTAATACAAATGGTAATGTTGACCAAACAGCCAGACTTCAGGAGTGGCCACAGTGTCAGTGTCACTAATAGATATAAGCACTCTCAAAGGTTAAAATATTTGTCTAAAGGACCAGCCACAATGAAAAGTTTAAATATATTTAATAATAAATAATAAAAGAACATGAAAACATGAAATATCTATTTACAGTAAACACCAGAGTTTCATTCACAGGAAATATTAAAAATAACACAGGTGGACAGATTCACACAGTTATAGAAAAACAATACTTAACTAGTCTCACTATATTTTCCTGACTGATCTAAAGACTTATTATTCCCTGGTTACTTAGTAGAGCAAGGCAAGATGAAGTAGGTGAGGGATCCTTCTATGTCAGGATTCAAGAAACAGACTGCCTTAAGTCTTCAGTCTCATCTAGTATTAAAACATTATTTCTGCACAGAATGACATTGCATACATCTGGTCATCTGACTTATGGTTCCTACACTGTCACCAACACTAGAAGCTACCAGGATTTTAGCACCATGTCAATAATACACACAGACACAACATTGCTAAGATCTGCTGAAGCTCCTGGTAGTCATAAAACCATAAAACACCTCCATCTTCCTACAGGAGCTAATAAACCATACTTCTTATAGACAATGTGTATTTGGCGTCATTCAAAACTGTGAGATAACATCTTTATGGCCTAGGCCCAATAATTTAATTTTCTTACTCTTTGACAAAGTGAGGTGGATTGAGATTAACGTCTTCCAGTATCCTCTGTTACAATATATAAATTTAAATGGTTACAAATATGCATGTGTATTTCTTTTCTGCCTAAAAGGGCACACTATTGATACATTTCTAAAACACACATCTTTACAAATGCATTTCCAGCACAAGCATCTGGACAGTTTGATACACAAATAACATATAATTCTTTACAGAATTCCAGCTAGCTGTGCTGGTATACGTTATATATCCACTGCCCTACTTCTGCTGGCATAGCTGGCAATACCTCACATTGTCACAATTCTAAAAAGCAATGCTTAATTATATAAAGTAACAGAAAACATAAGAAGGTTTGAGGATTTTCACTGACATTATGTGATGGTACTTGTGTATCATTTCAGTCTGATAAATTATAACTATTTTTCTAATTCACTACAAAATATTAGTATGATGATTGCAAAGAAAGAGAGAAGATTAAAAATAATTGCTTATAATATGAGACATAAAATACACCTGTAGAAAGAAATACAAATCAAAATGGCTTAGGCATTATAAACAACTGTTAGTTATTGCATTCATTTGTTTCCTGTGTGAACAACAGTGCGATAGAAAGTCAGCATGATAAGTAAATACACTTGCTTCTTAACATGATCAATACACATAAAGCTTGGCATGTGAAATAATGTTACACTATGTAGACAGCTCTCTGTCAGTACATAGCTAATAGCATATTTTACTTACTAAACCTAAGTGGTATCTCCAACAGATAAACTGCTCCCTTTGTTGTAGACACAATCTCTTCAGTCATGCCTCTGTTGACAAGAAATAACACCTGAGTTTTGATGATAACTCCTTTATGCAGATAAAAATAAATGCTAGCTTTTAATAACCTTTCCTGCTGTAACAATTTTACTTTCTTTTTCTGGCCTCTCTTACTTATACTTTGTAAAGTGAAAACTCAGAAAAAGTCTGAATCACTGCCAGGACTGTATTAGAAACAGCACAGACATAGATTCTGTATGACAAGGAACATTTGACAAGCTACAACTTTTGCAGATGTCATTGACAAGTTGTATTCTCATCCTGTTTATACTTGACTAATAGTACGGAACCCACCTGCCTAAAACAGGCATCTGCAAATGGAGATTTAGCCATGTTTATAATTAAAACTGTAAGAACTGCAGGTGTAGCACTCAATAAAGATCAATAACCAAAATATAGTGCTAGAAAGAAAAGAAACAACAACAACCAGATGCCTCCTATAAGTCTTTAATAACACCAAAAAATGCCCAAAATATCACAAGATGTCAAACATTGTATCTGACAGCTTGTGATATTTTGGGCATGCTTTTATATTTTGTGGTGTGATTAAAGCCTTACAGAAAGTATTCATTGTGGCTCCCATGTTTATAACTAACAAACTTGTAGAAAACTAAAATTCAGGGGCTGCAAACTAAAAATTGCTGCCTGTAGGTTGTATGCACTGCTAATCTAAGGTTCAAACACATCTGTACGTGAGTGTAACTTCTTATGCTCCTGAAAACAGAACTAAGGATTCACAAAGGAAACTGATTTCTTCCATGTGGAAGTCATTTGCTTAGTCATTTAATTATTTATTTCAGATTGTTAACTTTCATGCCTTGCATTTTTGTCAGTAAGGTGCAGTGAAGAGATGCAGCAGAAACATGAGTTCACAAGTTGCATATTCACTAATATGGTATTAAAATCTACAAGAAAGACATATAAGCTGACTATTCCATATAAACAACAAACTGGATGAACAATAGGTATAAATAAAAGCAGATGATTGTATAACCAATAAAATAGTAGATGAGCATGTACAAAGTATAAAAAGGAGTAAAAGGATATTACTATGCAAAAGAGAAATTAGCCTTATTTAATAAAATAACATATATGTGCAACAGTGGTGAAAGTGTACACATACTCAACTAAGAGCAATATATTATTATATGGTACACTTATATATTGAGTAATATAGTAATGCATTATTGTACCCTATGGGAAGTAATCTAACCTCAAGGAACTACCACATTGACATTATGCCCCCATAGAGTTGACCCAGTTTTAAAGATATGGTAACTTATATGGATAGTGACCTGACTTTTGACCAACATATGTCCATTGTTGTAAGAAAGTCCTTCCACATTGCACAGCTTATAAATAAAGGGATTATGTCTAGATCTAGAGAAAATTTGCTGGTGTTAAAATGGCCCTCAAGGGCATCTGTCCTTGTACTTACTTACAAGCCTATGAACATATCTGAGTTACCACCAATCAGGCAGATGGTGCCTCAGTTCAATGTCTCATCTGAAAGACAGATGTAGACTAATAACAACTAAACTTTCCATTTCTATGTACTTAATAGGGTTTAGAATATTTAGTGGGACTAGATTTAAGTAGGCAATATTCACTATAAACATTTAATAGCTAATATTTCTCAAGATTTCATAACCTTTCCTAAGCAAAAGAACCACAGCTCTTAAAATAACTCATAAGGAACATGATATTCACATAGGCAGTATCATCTGCATGACCATTAGTAATCAGACTGAAATCAGCCTAGCATAACCCATGACTACCCAGTGCACATCTAACATGCAGTTTAGTATTACTCCTGGGTACAGTACTGTGACTGTAAGAGAGCAACATCATGCAAAATGTATTGTGAATCCTACAGCTGCTGAGCCACATACACACAGGATGGAACCCTAGGCTTTATGATATGTGTAAGTGAGGGATGATGTCTTCAGAAACCTCTCTCACAAACAATATGTTTCAAGCTTTGGAAAAACACATCCCCAAACCTGTGAAATATGTCGTCTTTTGACCCATGAAAGAATTATGTAATTGCTAAAAAAAGACAAATGCACCTTTTTCTAGAGTTTATTTTGAGGTCTAGAAACCTGTTTAGTTATCCCTGCAAACGATTACACATTTGCTCTTTTGTACTGGGGAATTTTGCTTTGTGTGACCTGCAGAATCTCAGCATTCTGAAACTTCGGAAACTCTTGCTAACAAAACAAACAAAAAAAAAAAAAAAGCAAAGACTACTATTAATGTTTCACAATATATGAATCTCAGCAAATTGTGTCTCTGTCATTCGACTTCCTAGTAATTAAGACAGCACTGGAATAGGACAAGCAACTGCGGTGGTGGTGCTGTGGTAGCGTTGTCGCCTCACAGTTAGACATTGCCCATTCGATTCTCAGTTAGAGCATCTTCTGTGTAGCGACATGCGTGAATGGGCGTTCCTTCATTGAAGGTTGTGCGTTAGGCCCGGCAAGCCAGTACGTAAAAAAAAAAATAAATCTACTGCCAATCATTAGCGGACCGGAGTTCCGCTGTGGCGACCCCTAACCGGGAAAAGCCAAAAGACACAAACAAACTAGAATAGGACAAGCACATGTTGACAGTAATAGTAACAACTTGGATCTATCAAGTACTTATTGCCTTCCAGTGAAACTAAAAAGTGTTCAGAATCTATGTGAAAAAAAAAAACAAATATAAATTCTTACACAACTTCTCACCATCTGGTTTCTTACTCTTAAAGAACTAATGTGAGGTGTGAAATATAAAGAGATTTTAAAAGCAGGGAACCATTAGGTTTTATGCATGCCTGCCCTGTTTTTTCTCTCACTTTTCTATAATATAGGGAATTTTAGCAGGTATCATGCATTATGTGCAAAACTGTACAGTACAGTGTCTGGCAGCTGATGTATCTGGTTCTTTTCCTCCTGTGGTACTCACTGTATTGCTATAACACTGAATTCACAGGAGCAGTTAGTCATTGGGTGCCAGATCTTTCACAATAGTACTTTCTCAGGGACAACAGAGCTAACCAGGTTAATCAACTGTTACCCAAAGAGTTGTCACAAAACCCTGTGCAATAAAATTACAGAATTTCAGTAGGTTTTATAGGTGCTAAATATAATCTGAAATAATTTCAGAAACCAGCATCTACAACTCATTATTCTGTATGTTTTGCATTATTTTGTAATCTGTTTTAGGACACGTGCACTAATACTTAAACACTATTTTCTAACCTCTGTTAATTATTTCTAATTAGTGTTACTGCACCTTAATGTCTTTTTTCAACAACAGCACGCACTGCTCTAAACACTAGACTATATTCAGATGCCATTTAAAGAAAATCCTCTAGTTGTTTAATAAGTGGGCAATTTTACAGTATTTGTACATATAATTTTAGAAAAAAAGGGAAAAAAACATTAATTCTTGAGTTCCACCCATACATGTTGTGTCTTTTTTTTCTTGCTGAATGAATCAAGTTGTCACGCATTTCTATCCTCAGTGACTTGTAACTTAGGCAGATGCAGAAGGATGAAAAGTTAATAGAATGAAGACACAACAAAACAATCATAAAGTGTGTTACCAACTTCTACCTGTAGAAAAAAAATTATAGGAACTTTAAAGAAATACTAGATGACAGGTATACAGAGACACAACAATATACAAGGAGTCAGCAGACAGTAAAAGGGGAGTGTTCCCTTCCAAATGCAATATCTGCTGGAAACTCCCCAACCTTAAAAAAAAAGAAAGAAATACTCATCCTTCTCCTTTCAAGCTGTCGCACATTGCAGCTTTCTTTTACTGTTGCCATGCCAACAGTGCAATGCACACAGTTAGGCTGGAAAACACAGATGAGGTAGTGGGGGAGGTATCATTAGTATTCAGAACTGGGTATGCAGACAGCTGAGAAGCCATAGCTGCACCATAAAGGCCACCTGAAATATTCTTCCTCAGCTGTGCATCCTGGATGTTGGTTTCTGCCTTTTGGATTCTGTTTACAGTAAGTTAGATTCAAATAATTTTGGGTGGCAATATATCTTTTAAAACAGTGGTCATAGAATCACTGCTGCATTGCAGATCTGTCTTTATGCCTTGCTTGTTTTGTCAGTAATAAGCTATATGACAGAAGCCTTTTGTCGTTGATTCTTCATTGTTTATATTCTGCATTTATTTTCTCTATCCTATGGTTATACTGGATAGCTTTCATCCTTAGTGATTTGTGATTTTTTTCAGTATTGAAAACCTGCGGTATACTAATGCCATGCTTATTTTTATTTTTATTTTTTTTATTTTTTGATATTTTGCCGTTAATCAATATGGGCTAATCAAACATATTTGCTTCATTATTTCATCTGCTTTCTCTACAAAAAGCAATCATTTGCCATGCAGAGCATCTTTCCTTTAGCAGTTGGTACTTAGGGAGGGGTGGGGAATTTCTGTATGCTGTAACCTTTTAAAGTATATTCTGAAATAAACATTGATGAGTACAGAGACATATATTTTCCTATTAGGAATATGTTGTCTAATCTTGTCATTTGAAAAAGTTAAGGAAAATTATATTTTTATTTTGATTGGCAGTATGTTTGGTGCATAATTTCCATTGCTCGGGCATTGATAATGAATAAATTGCAACATTTGGTACATAGCAGTACCTGATGTCATTAAGGAGCTCTGCATTCCATTGTTAAAATGAAGGTGTTCGTCAGCATGAACAAAAGCAGACAGCTCTTTTAAATAAGGTTTAATTACAGAAACAGGAAAAGTACAACATTATAGTTGTTTGCATATCTCTGTGTACAGAGTGATATTAAAGTCTGATTCGTTCCATATCCTGAATAATAGAGAATGAGGTGTGATTAACTTGAGGCTGTTGTATTATTTGTAAACATTGCCACCAAATAACAAGCATTTGCTTCATGCAGCGGAGGCAGCTCCATCAATTAAGTGTGCACTGCCTACTGGATACGTGCTGAATACTGAGGTTGCATTTCCATGCTTATGGGTGTGTTTGTTTTGAGCAGAGGAGGGTTTTTATCTATAGTGTTGTGTCAAGATGACATGAAACAAACCATCCGAGTTTGCTGTAGGGTTTGAAATTATGGATGGAGGTCATGAGCTACCCATAAAATATGCTTGTCCCTCCTGTGATTTTGGATCATAACTATGTCACACAAAAGAACAGGATATTTTTACTATGTTAACATAAAGACAAAAGAATTTACTTCTGTTTGTCATCCTGAATATAAGCATTGTATTTGAAACATACCGGCAGGATTTCAGAGAAGGTTCATACTAAAAAGAACTTCATATTCATACTAAACTATTTGAAGCTGATTTAAGAAGAACATGCACCTAGTGTTTTAAACAAAAAAAGAAGCTACAGTACATCATTTGAATTACAGTTTATCTAGCTGCTCCCCATCCGATGACAATTTTGGAGGGTATTTAGCAACTGAAATATTTACTTAGATTAGCCTGCTAAACAATGGTCCTGCTTCTCCTTCTTAATCATCAGGACCAGCTATAATCCAGATTAGGCATTTCTGCATACAAGGGAAGAAAGCCAAACCACAAATTCATAGAGTGACATATTCAAAGAGCTTAGAAAGCAGACTCAGTCCAATAGATCATAATAACCTTGACAATATCCACCCTCATAGGATATATCCTGTCCCTGGAAGGGAAAAACAAGTCAGGCCCAGAATTAATTTATACTTGCCTGTCCAGTCATCAAGGTTTACCTTAAAGGGATCCAAAACAATAACAAAAAACTCCTCCCAAACACAGCTTTAAATCACTATATATAGAAGTAACTTTATTAAAACAGTAGGTAAGAGCTGTCACAGAATAACTTCTTGCTTCATCAGGCCATGACAGAAAAAGAGTCTAGGTACTCTTTAAAACAGAAACTCAACCAATCACAGAGAGTTCAGCAGTAATGTGATGACATTAATGATAAAACCCCTCCCAGTCAGTAAAGGCCGCCTACCATTTGTTAAAGGCATAGCAATAAAAACGATATTCCCATCATCAAATATAAAGATTTGTTAAATTTATTCCAAACACAGTAAGAAATCATAAAAATCATCAAGCAGTCTCTATATGTTGCTTCAAACTTGACCATAAATATAAATAAATACATTAAATGTGGAAGCAGAAAGAATATCAGGAACTTGCTCCGATATACAGGTATAACAAAAATAAAAATAAAAAAAAAACTAATAAATGTCATGCATAAGCTCTGCACACTCACTGAAAGCAACATTACACACATTTAGACCTGTTAAAACCAGATATGCAGTTGTATACATGCAGCAGAGAAAAGAAAAAAATATACTAATGGAAAACTAAAATAGAAACAGAAGCTACATAAAATTTGTATCAAATGCTTTTGTATAACAGGGAACACTAAACACCAGTTTGAAGATGGAACAAAGCGCACAAAAAAGTATGTATCAAGACCTGTCAGTGTCACAATGGTCTTTTCTTTAAGACAGTTTTAAGCAAGGCCTTCTCATTTAAACCTGGTTCAACATATGCTTTCTGTAGTAAATTCCATCTCTGTTCACATACTTCAGTTCTGTTCTTCTTATCAAATTCCCTTGGATTGCGACTCATTAACTCTAAGACAAAAAACGAAGTAATGGCCAGTTCCTTTCAACATAAACTGCTTAGCTAAAGCACTAGTGTTTTACATCTGACTATATCATTCAAGTGTTCCAAAATCCTATCCTTAAACAACGTATTGGTCTTACCAATATAAAAGGCACTGCATGTGCAACAGATAGCAAAATATACAAGGTCTTACAATCAGCATACAAGTCTAAAGTGATGGTGACACCAAAAAAATGGGTGGGAGGATGTCAGAATGGTTAAGGTGTTTACCTTACAGACACAAGGTGCAGGGTTTGATTCTCACATGGGATAATTGGCTAGGCTTAAAATTGCCCATAAGGGCAATTAGCCTAGTACTAATCTATCTATATTATGTGTAAATGAGGTACATGTGAAGATGCAATCACAAGCCTTACAATTATGGCATCTAAAGGTCCCCTTCCTTTCTGACTCAGGTATCATAGAGGTTTTGTAGTTCCTATAACATAATTGTCTTTTTAGGGATAAATTATTTCTAAAATAAAACTTTGGTTCAGAGTCAATGACGTGTCTAACATCAGGATCTGCTAGTAAAATAGGCCAATCTTCCACAGCACATCGCAAACTAGCCCAACATCACTGGAGTGTGTGAACGTAGGTCTATTGGTAACACAATGCTGTGAAGGTGTAGAATTTAATTTTTCTGTTTCTGATACACTAACGGTTTTGTGAGGTTTAGCCCTTATTGTATTAACACCATATTGAATGTACCCAGAACACTAAGCTTGCAGTCATCAGGAAATTTAGTTATCCATGTGGCTGGATTAGTGGTTTGGAGATTCGAGAAGTAGATTATAAACAGAAGAGATCCCTGAGTTGAACCCTGAGGAATGCCAGTAGTCAGTTTTCTGCTTTGTGAGATGGTACCTGCTACTTTAACTGTGGGGTTCTGCCTGTCAGCCAGTTTGGTATTTATCTTGTATCATAAGAGTCTACATTTTGGCCTTTAAGCATGTTTACTATTCCAGCATAGGGAATAGTATCAAAGGTCTTGGCTAGATCTAGGTAAGCTGTATGAACTGGGCTTCAATGACTTTCTTGAAGATGGTTACTAAATAAGTAGACAAGACTTCCTTTGACAAAATTATATTGTTGTGGGACTACAGCAATAACATTATTTATATCAGAGGTTATGAAATTAGATGTAACATCTTCCTTGAGTTTGCAGTTTAGGTTTGTTAAGGTGATAGGTTTTAAGTTTCCAGGATTTGAAGTCCGGTCCCCTTTCCCTACATCAGTAACATACCCTGTGATTATGCTTTAAGTTGAACAGTTTTAGGAAGGTGTTCAGAGAGACTATGTTAATTAAGCAACCACGGACATTGTATAGGACCATAGAGATGGGATTTTTAGTTTCAAAGAGTACAGTTAGGATTTTTCACTATAATCTTGACAGGGGGAGGAAGAAACTCATGAATTACTGGAACTGTAATAACTGTTTCTGGTGTGAAGTTGGCAATAAATTTATGTGCAAGTATATTAACAACATTTATAGGGTTGGAATAGGAAATAACATAATGAGTTAAGTCAAAATATTCCATGTGTTACTTAATCATCTGATATAGTTAATGATTATCCTTGACTTTTGGTGTTAATTTTTTGTTCTGCTTTGATATTCTTTATGGTAGCATCCAGGGTTTTGCTAATCTTTTTGATAGATTCTTTGATATGAGCAGATTTTGATTTATTATAGGCATGAATTAACTCATTTTCTTTTATTATAGAGCTTATTAATGTTAGCATTCCAATAAGGTAGGTTATTTTTATATTCCTCAATATATTTGCTTCTGATTGAGATCACCTTGTTTGTTAGATGACAGTAAAATTAAAGTGACAGATGAGGCTATATAGGGCCTGGAAATTTTACAGTTAAATTTTAAAAGCATGCTGTATAGTTTCAATAGGTTTGTCTTTTTAAATTTTTGAATTCAGAGGCATGTGATGACTTGGGTTTAGAAGCCTAAAAGGAGAAGATTACTGATTTCTGATCACATTTGATCAGGGTTCACGGTACTATAGGAGTAATGTAAGTAGAGGCAATGTTAGGAATGATGAAGTCAGGAAGATTTAAAACTCTAGTGAGATTGTTAACTATTTCTACAAGAGTGTTAGCATTGGCTAAGTCTAGAAATTATTGGGCATACCCAAACTTTGTGGTATAGGTGCTCTAGTTAATCAATATATAGTTGAAGTCACCCATCAAAATGACATTTTTAGTTATGGTTAATTCAGTAAGCACATTTAGAAATCTTTTTTGGTCCTCTGGGGACATGATAGGTGACCTGTTGTAGTCCAAGAACTGATAATTTGTCTTCATTGTTTAGGGAAATGTGAAGATCAGTAAGTTCTGCTTATGGGTCATGGGGAAACTGTCTAGAAATAATTGGGCCTCTGACAAATAATGATTCTCCCTTGCTGTTTCCAGCAGGTCTGAATGTGTGATAGGTGTTGAAAGCCAGTAAAGAGAGAGTGCCACCTTTGTACTGAAACCAAGCCTCTGTTACAGAACAGATACAGATGTATTCAAATTACAGGAAACCCTCAAGATCTGACAATAGGTTGTTAAAATGTCTAGCAGTGAACAAGGAAACCTCGATATGGTTTGTACTGGCATTTACTGCAAGTCTTTTGGTTATGTTAAAATGACCAGAAGGTGGGCTTTGCCTTAAAAAGGCAAAATGGGGGCAGCAACTGATTCGTTGAGTAGGTAAAAATTCGGAATCCATGGGACAAAAGGTGCAGGACATCATCAGCTAGGAATTTTATTATTGAGCAAAGAGACTATGCCTGCTGTTTGGCATATGGGGATAAAGCCCTGACTGTGACTCAGTGATATGGATTTGATTAGTAGCCAGGGCTTTAGATTAGCTGGTTGTGGAGAGACAGGAGTGATGAGTTGGAGTCTGCTTGCTTCCGTGTGGGAGAGATTGAGTGGAGCATGCTTCTCAAGGGTGCATAATCTGTGTTACAAATCCTTGGTGAAAACCAGGGATCACCTTAAGCACTTTACATTCAAGAGAGGCAGGACTATTGGGGGAGGGGGGTTTGTCTCCTGCAAAAGTGGGAGACATGCCCTGTGTAAAAGTCCACTGTACTCTAACCCCTTGGAGTATAGCAAACATGCATAAGTGAAATGGTAGGGGAGTAGCAAAAACTCCCATTTCCCAGAGAGAGAGAATGATGGTACCATTCTCCCCAACCACCTGCCACCTATAGGAGGAGCGAATGGTCCATAGGCTGTCACTTGCAGGGGAATGAATAGGCCATTTGGGTGGCCAGCAGGGAGACTAGAGAGTCACTGGAAATCAGGAGCCAAAAGTAGTACAAAGAATACCCATCTGAGTGGTGTAGAATGATAAATCCCTGACTGCGACCTGTATGACCCAAGATGAAATAGCAGCTCAGGTGCTGGAAGAAATGGGGTAGAGCTTAGAACAGTGCAACCTTTTATCATTCTTATCCTCAGGGGAATGAATTTGGTGCTTCCCAGTCAGTGGATCTATTACTACATGGTGGAGGCATGTGGTGGTTGAGTGAAGTAGCTCCACAGTATGGTAGCTGATGCAGTGTGTGCATGTGTGTGTGTGTGTGTGTGTGTGTGTGTGTGTGTGTGTGTGTGTGTGTGTGTGTGTGTGTGTGTGTGTGGAAAAACAGCCATGGCAGGGCTAGCCATCCTGCAATGTGAATGTTGGCTCTAGATGATTGTCACTGTTTAAGTGACACCACAACCCCATGTGCAAAAATGGAAAAAAAGTGGTGATTGATGGATGGATGGATGGATGGATGGATGGATTTGAGGCTTTGTTTAGATCAGGGATGAAATTATTGTGAACCTTCAATAGGAAGTATGAAACTGTTATCCAAGTTTGCATGCATTTGGTAAGACTCTCTAGAGTATTGCTTGTATTTCTGGAAAAGTAAACCTTAATATAGTTGAGATGGAAGGAATTAAGTGTAATACAACAAACCTGGTTAATAGTTTGCACCAGAAACAATATAATGAGAATGCAGCAAATCATAGTATGTATGAAGAAAACTGAAGAAAGAAGATTATAAAACACCTATATACTTTACTGGTCCAACTGAGCACCAACTTTCAAATGTGTACATGTGAAAATAAGATAACACAGCATAAAGATACATTAGCTCAGGGGACACAAAGGAAAGTTTATCCTTTTCATAGAAAGGGTGTTGAACAATTACAATAACCATCCATTAGAGGGAACAACACCAGCATAGTACTGGTTTCGTGGACTGCATAGGATAGACATATGGAGATTGCTGTGAAGAGCAGGGAAAAATAAATTGTCTATTATGGGATTCATGTCGACCAACACACACACTGATTTCCCTGACCATAAAATCAGCAAAATAAATTGACTAAAACTACTTTGGGGGTACCTAAGAGATAGTCTTGTTTTGCAGGGGGGAAAGTCCTGCTGCCTTGCACCCTCCAATATGGGAGCAAGTCCAAAACACCCTCCAAAATTAAATATACCATCTCCAAGGTTGCACAACAGTGGAGAAAAATGAATACTCCATGGACGGTGAAGAAGTTTCTGCAAATTTACCTCAAACATCTTACCTTTGTTGAAATTAATACTGACAGTTTGATACATTCTCTCTGTTATGTAGGAAGCACAGTTTATCAGATAATTAGGAAGCTAAAGCATACTATGTGGGCCACATGGTTCTCATTTGCCATAAAAATATAAGGTGCTGCGAATCAAATGGACAGAAATGAATAAATAAGAAGTCATGTCCGAAGTATATGCATGCAAATGAACTGCAGATAGTTGCTACATTTTGAAGAAATTTTGCAATAAGCAAAGTGCATACTGGGATTTAAATTGAAGAGCCACTAGATGGCTGTAATTTCTGTTTAACAAATGTAATGTGAAGTTGAAAGGTAGACAGTTCCATGAAGACAGACATGTAAATGCCCCCAGAGAGGATGAATGTGACTTTTTTCTGCTAAAGAGGTAGGTTTTTATCAGCAGTTGGAGGAGTTGCTTTAAAGTTGTTTCCCTTTGATGCCTCTCGTAGAGAATGTTGACGCAGTATAATGTATGAAGACAGACCTCTTTTCGAAGTGCAGTACTTCTTCCAGTAACTGGACTCCCAAAAGTACTGGTTAGAACTGAATAAACAATAATGCCAAGCACATTTGTATTTGTCACACCCTTTTCTTGGGTGGGATAAGATAAGAGGAACATATTATTAACTGACTAAGTTGTTTCAGTTTCTGCAGTGATTTAAAATAATTGTCTATTTTCTTGGCATTGTGTCTTCAACATGCATATCTATTTTAATGTTAAATTTTGTTATAGAATTAATAAGAAGAAAGCATGTGTCTGGCTCCAATTAATTTATTGTTACCAGAATAACAAGTTTGTTAGTGTGACAGTAAAACAGATTAACAAGAACAATACTGTCGGCGTCTGTCTGCATCTGGCTGCTCTACTGTCTATTTCTAGTATTTATCATATTTACTAAGCTGAGAAATGTGAACTAGAGACCACTTGTAGCTGACATCTCATGTGCTGAAACCATTGGAAGTTGTTTCTATGGAAACACATTTAGTCTTGCTGAAATGAATTTTATGATCATCTACCATTTATTTAATTTTCTTATTTTATATACAGTTTGTTTAAGGAAAGATGGGAAAATATAGCTTTGTTTCATACTGTGATTTTACATATGCTTTGACTTCAAACAATGCACAGGCCTAAAGTGGGAGATGGGGATTTACAATAATTTAATGCTTTCAAATAATGAGAGATCACTGACAGATATTAAAAATGATGAAAACTGGTATATCAAAAGATCCTTTAAGAGTCTGAAAATGCAAATATTGGCTTGAAGCCTCAAAACTGTATTCTGATGCAAGCTCCATTTGTATTTATTTCCTTATTTATGTACTTACTAGCTTACTTCATGAATTAATTACTTATGTGCATATTCTTTAATTTGTGTCACCTAAAAGCTGTGCAGCATGTAAAAGTTAACAAAAAAAGAAAAAGATTTGGTCAGAGTTCAATTTTGTTGTCTAAAAAAAAGAAAAAGAAAGGAAAAAGCAGTGCAGCACCATGGAGGTACATTCTGACAATGTGATGACGTGTTTTTCTTGGCAAAGCATCAAAATGTGATTCCTAGGTGCAGGACTTCTCACTGTTGTTCTTAGAAGTCCAGTCTTTCCTATACAATCAATCTATGGTGATGATGATGATGATGAGAGCTCCTCTTCAAGACGTCGAGGGTCAGTGGCCTGAAGAAAAAGATGCTGATGTACACAACGTACATAGGTTTTCCATAGGAAATCATTGCCATTATGATTTCTGAATGTATATAGGCAATGATTCTCTTCTTTTGGGGATTACTCCCTTCTTTCAGTTAGTACAGCTGTGGAGTTAGTATTTATAAGTTCAAGGGGTGAAGGGAGCTTGCCCCTGCAAAAAAAACATGTAACTTTATTTATTTATTTATTTTGCCCTTCTGTGTTTCTGGCATTATTTTTTGGCACTGCTGATGTTCAGCATTGTACAGATTGCAGATTCATAGCAGAACCAATGATGAGACTGGTCATCCTGTAATAGAAATGCATGTACAATGGTTTGTTGAATTATACATAAGCCTCATCAATACAAAGTGGTTTATTGGTGGTTCATTCCAAAAGTATTCAGTGGATAGAATTCAATACAAAGTGTTTTATTGGTGGTTCATTCCAAACGTATTCAGTGGATAGAACTTGGAACTTTTTCAGAATGGATTCAGTATTCAGTTCAACACTTAAGACTTTTTTGATGTGTGCAGTCAATCACATAGCTCTGTAGCAGCCTAATTAAATTAAACATTGCTTTTTCCAGTCAATACGTAGCTTTGAATATATTATTTTGCTGAAAGAAAAAATTAACTTCTGTATGTTGTGCTGTCAAGTCCTGAGTGGAGTATACTAGTCCAGCCTGACAAGAAATTGAAATACACTTTCAAACATAAAAATAAAACCAAAGAAGTGGAATCCAAGTGGTAAGTCCTCCGTTGCTAAACGAAGATAAAACAAGTCAATAAAATAGCAACTAGCAACGGATGCAGCCAGGCATATTATAAGGTCCAGGAATCCACACAAAAAACTCACGGACTAGACCAGTTCAGAATGCAGGCATCAAAAAATCCAAATTGTGTATAAAAATATAAACTCCTTTATTGTAGTCGACAAGAGGTAAGCGCTTTCACTATTCAGCCTCATCAGACCATATAACAACTATTAACGCACACACAATTTAAACCAAACATAATTCAAGTAACAACCAATGATTAAGGAACATCAATCAAACAAATAAGTAGTGGTGCCCAATAAAAAATGACCATATCAGAAATAAATGAAAATATGACATATAACAAAATAATCAAAAATAAATGACATAAACCAAAATAAAATAAAATAAAAATAAAAGTAAAGATGGCACAGAAATATATAAGGCTGTGTACAAAAAAGCATGCAAACCTCTGTGCGTTATAAACAACATATTTATGTACATAAGAAATAAAAAGTATAAAACTATATATATGTATATAAAGTATATAAATATATATATATATATATATATATATATATATATATACATAAAAAATATATAAAATATGTATACATATATTTTCAAACATATCTTTTTTTAATAATGTAATTTAGATGAAATTTACAAACACACAATGTTGCTCTTTACATAGTTCATTACATTTCAAGTTCTTCAGTACCTTTTACTTAGAATTTTTAGCAGCAAACATTTGCACTCAAGCATGAACTTACTTTGTGTGCAGGGTTGTTAATTTTTAATTTACAAAATTTAATTACACTAAAATACTTTACAATTAGACTGACTTTTTATGTACAAAACTGACAGTTTAAACTGTAACCCTCTGTCCCAAATAGCCTGTAGCTAATATCAGGGCAGAACTGCAGCCAGTAAAAGATTCTGAAATCTGCTATGTTAGATAAGTGCAACATCAGACGAGAAAGCTTTGCTTGTTGGATGAAGCAGATAAGACATCACAGTTGTGTGGGCAAACTCACCACAGCAGTAAATGTTTGAGTAACCAAATGTCAGCAAAAGGAAGCACATAAAATAATGAGAGTTAGCAGCAGAATAGTAGCCAATATCCAGCCTATTCTTTTCAGCATTGGTATGGGATGCAGGACCTGCTGTCTTAAGAAGTAGCCATTAGAGGAAGCCTGGCTGTATAAGGGATGATGTCTGATACACTGAAGCTCTTCTTTTTGGGGGGCTCAGAAACAGTATGAATAAGAATAACATGGCAGTAGATCATTTTAAGCAGGCTGCAAGCACCAAGGCACAAAAAAGAATGCAAAAAGAAAAAAATACAGCTGACTAATTTAAGTCTCCATCATAGCAGTCAGATAAACATGAAATGTAGAGCCTAGCCTGCAAAAATAAGACTGTCTGCTGTTATAGTGAGTGTAAGTATAATTGTATAACTCTACTGTGTTCCTCAGAAGACCACTTGTAGCATTAATCATAAAGATAAATGACAGGATACATAGTACTTCAACCGATGCACTGAACTGTTGTTAAGAGGTCTAAAGCATTCCGGCAAAAGATAACTTTTTTTAATGGACATCACAGATGTAAAGTTCAACAGATATGTAAATAATTATCTAGCTGCTAGTCTCACAAATATTCTGAGAACACATATTGTAGTAGCTGGTAGCCTAGTAAAATGAGCCTTGACAGTGTCATTCAGTGATTTGTTTTACTTGCTACAACAAAAAGAAATGCAAATAGCCAGACATTTGGAAATGGTCTGCTTAGAAAAGGGGCAGCCCTCTTTTTCCACCATGAAAGATACAGTTGACTGTTGATCAGACAATCTGAAGAACTTTTTCAACTTCTCTCAATGTTTTTACAATGTAACATCCCAGTTTTCTTAGAGCATTCATGATATGCAAAGGTTACCCCTCTGCCATTTCTTCTAAAGAAAGAAGACAACGAGTTGAAGGGACCAGTTTAGAAATTACATCCTAAAGAACCATGGATGTTGCACGCTTAAGGCAAAAAAAGCAGTTTTCTCTGTGCAAGACTGCATAAGACTGTTCGGACATCAACATTTTTTTAATGATCTTCACCTTTAGGATTCATCTGGCAAGCTTACTTACTCCATCAACAACCATGCAACTTGAGATCAAAACTAATGCACAAATCAAAACATAAAATGTAATATATGCTCTTGCTTGTACTAAAGTATGTCTGTATAATGCATTTCTATCCCTTTTGCATCTAATATCTGTTTTCCCCTGCTTAAAAAGAACCACATTTGTAATATGTCGTGTATAACACCTATTCCAAGTTAGTAGTAATTATATACCTAATTTCATAAAGCCTTCATGTATTTTAAATATAAAACATTTAGACCTACATACATGTTTGCAAAAAGAACAGTGACCATGGGGTTGTCATCCCTGTGGTCTAGATCATAAAGCTGATTCTACTGTTACAGTGTTAAGTTATATGTTTGTGTAAAGACAGGTGTTGACCTATGTTTTTTCCTCTCCTAAATGTGAGTTTACATTACAAGTCTTGGGTAATAAATTGTTAAAGAATCTCTCCCACAGCAATGTGGTCCAGTGCCTAGAAATAACTTGACTGATCTTAAGGGAGTCACTGGTATAAGTTGTAAGAAATCTAATATTACTGTTTACTTGTGCAAGGACATTATTTACTTGATATTCTAGTAACTCTTGTCTAGATTTTTCTGCAACCAATTTTTCAGCATTCCTGATGGTATTTTTATTATACCCTCTATGTCTTAAATGGTGGATTAAATTCATAAAAAATTGCAATGACAGTTTCTTCTTAAATGTAAAAGTGGTGATATTTGGGATGTTTTAAATAGTATGTTTTGAATGGCAAGAGTTTGTGGTTAAGAACGTGTTCTTTTAACAAGGCTTAGGATATATAAATGTCCAGACCATACCAAGATGCTTGGCTTGTATGACATCAAAAAATTCAATAGCAAATAGTTAAAATTCAGTTGTAAACTTGATACTATACATATTGCTGTTAAGATAAACAAATAATTTGAGATCATCAGATCTTCGCCAAGAGTCATCTTTATAATGCCTCCACATGTTACATGTTGGTAAAACTCATTTGACTTATACCATATATCACATCTTTCTCCAGAAAACCTACAAATAATTCAAGATATATGGGGGTAAAAGGTTTCCCCATGGCCATATCCTGCAATTGCATATAGCAGCCTGTCTTAAAATATAAAACATTTCTACTAAGTACTCTTACAGGCAGCTTTAATGAATGTTTATTACAAGTGATGCTGTATAATTGTGACCTTTCAAGCCAGTATTGTGTAGCTTTTATTATACAATGACTGGCCATTAATATTCGAAAACGAGCATCCTTATTGGTCAGCCCAATCAGCATGCTTGTTGTAAATAAGAGCATATACCAATGGAAAAAGGTCCAGTTGCCCAGATATAACTTTTCATTTTTGTAACAAAAATAAATAAAATACAACCAGAAATCTGGACTCTGAAAATACCAGAGAGACAGGTTGGAGAAAATACTAGGAAAATCAGGTACATTATTCAAAACTAAAGACACGTACCTGATTTTCCTTGTATTTCCTCCATTATGTTTCTCTCCTACCCCTAAACTGTCCAAAGCATTTTTTTTTATTTAAAAAAAAAGAAAAGAAAAAAGGAGCAACGGAGACCTTTTCTCCATTGCTTCCTTTACAAAGCACTGATGTACTGGGTATGCATGGGAACACAAGTCCCATACGCATGCACAGTACATCAAAAAAGGCAACAGGATATGTACCAGAAGAGGAAGGACACCATGGCGCTATATATATTTATACAAAGACATTATTTAAGAAAAGTAAGTAT
The DNA here is from genome assembly GCF_019279795.1 of Protopterus annectens. NCBI lineage: Eukaryota > Metazoa > Chordata > Ceratodontiformes > Protopteridae > Protopterus > Protopterus annectens. The sequence continues at coordinate 38,064,598 of NC_056728.1, read as the reverse complement.
TTTTTTTCTTAAATAATGTCATTGTATAATAGCAATAACTGACTCTGTGGTGTGGTATATTAAGATTTACCCAAGATTGGCTTTATTTAATCACTCAGGCTTCGCCCTCATGATTAGACCACGCCTTCCATGGGTATATCTTAATATACCACACCAACGTCATCGGCTATTGCTTAGTTAAACCACTGTTTGGTGTACTTGTATGAAATGCTTGTAGAGCCAAGCTGCACATAAAACATATAGTCTCCATTTGAATTTCTGTCATTAACGTACAACAGTTGGGAAATATTCTGGTTATAGGCCCCAATCAGTAGTAACAGTGGTTTAAGATAGAGTCATGTCCAGATTCTATAGCATGTCCCGGAGGAGAGAAGGAGAGAATATATATATATATATATATATATATATTATATATATATATATATATATATATATATATATATATATATATATATATATATATATATATATATATATACATATATATATATATATATATATATGTGTGTGTGTGTGTGTGTGTGTGCGTGTGTGTGTACGTTTTTTGGGCGGGCAAAATGAACACACATACACACACACACACATATATATATATATATATATATATATATATATATATATGTGTGTGTGTGTTTGTGTTTTTTTTTTTGGGGGGAGGCAAAATGAAAACACCTTAGTTCTGTTCTGAGGATGTCTGAAATAATGCTGTCTTGACTGACTTATAATACAAAAAATCAAATATGGCATTTAAAATCAAATGCTAGATCAGGAGGAATTTTGTAATATTTGTTTTACTATTTAGCAGTCACATGAAGTTCTTTCCCATAACATTACAGTCCCATCTTTATCTGCAGTGAAGGCTACTAAACTGTTTTGGAATCTTATTACATTTTTTAGAACTTCCTTTTCAAGCATAACTGAAACTGTACCCATAGTTTTTAAAAAATATCAGAATTTATATGTAATCCATAACAACTGCTTGCTTAGAGATTCTAACTGCAAGATAGTATGGTGGATAAAATGTAGATTGTTTGAATCAAAAATGTACTTGTTGTTTTATACAACATACTGATCGTCTGGCAAAATTAAGTTCCTTTAGGAACATATTTGTACTTGATCTCTCCTCATATAATGCTAATGTTACAGCTTCAAATGCAATGCATAGATTTACTAACTCCTGCATCGCTGATGCTAAGTATGGGTTGGTCATATAATCTACCCCATCCACTTAGATGGTATTATTACATGCCTTTATTCTGCAAATCAACGCGTACATCTTTATAAATGTTTGTATCCTTTGCTATGCATTCATTTTCTTCACTAAACATGCATTTTTGCACCATATCTTCATCTGTCTCTTTGGCATATCTTCAGTAGCAATCTTGAAACTTTATGCACTGCATCTGCTGGTATATCTGGAATGGATCTAGGACTGTTGAACGAAACTTCAACATCCCGAATCCACAATAACCAAACATACTTTAACGAAAGCGCTTTCACTGAAAAAGCGCTTTCGTTAAAGTGCGTTACAAAAAAAAAAAAAACAATGCATCTACTTTTATACAGGGGGCAAGCCCTCCTGCACCCCTCATGTTGGGGGCTGTGCCCCCCACCCCCTACTTTAATATTCTCTCTCCAAGGTCACACTACAGTGGAGGAAAAGGGAATTTTCCCTTATCCACACCGTAGTGTGACCAGCACAACGAGCATACTTATCCAAAAGTGCTGCTTTGGTGAACAGCACTTTCAGTTAAGTATGTTCGTTGATTTCTGCTTTGGCTGAAAGTGCCATCGGGGGTCAGTACAGATCCCATCTGGAATAGCATGAGTCCGTTTCACAAGATGATAATCAAAAGTCTTTTTTCCACTTGGTGATGTTTCTGTCAGTGTCAACCAGCCACCCATCATCTTCTTATGGTACCTGACTAATTTGTTCCACAGTAACACCAAACTCTAAGAGATAAAGGTAAGAGTTGATCAGAAACACCCATTATTCTTGCAACCAGGGATGTCACATGTGCCCCTGCATTGTGCTCTTCTATCTGCTTCTGACAGTTTGAGTTGAGCCCTCATTTCCACAGCTTATGAGTCTGGTCTTACCACTCCCCCAGCAGACCAGAGCTACCCAAATTTAAGGGCAGAAGCAAACTTTCTACAGCCTAAAGGACTACTCAGTATGTCTCTCCTTTCTAGGCTCACACTGTCTCATGCTGTTCCATAGGAGAGTTTCTATTAAGCCTGAATATCTCCCATACTGGCTGACTTGTGAGTACCTAAAATGCCTTCCCCATGTGTGTGCTTTCTGACATGCACTACTGAAGGCTACCATTGCAGTGTTTGGTAGATCCATGTACGTATCCCCAGTCTCACACTGAGCACCATACACCTTTCCTTTGAAAGGTGTCAGTAATGCAGAGGGAAAAACCACCGCTGTCCCCTAGGATGCAGGGTCACTGATCAATACTGAGTCATCATGGGGTGGTGTCGGGGCTTTATCTCTTTGCATAATAGAGCTGGCTGCATCATCAGGAGTCTTGATCACAAGTTTGCTGTTTCTACCATATATCTGCCAGTGAGGAGCATGTATTTTGTAGTACCTTTCTGTTTCTGCTCATTAGATTACAGTTGTCTTACTGGGAACAGCACATGAAAGGATTGGTTCTAATGGATTTGAACGTATTTTCTCAGTACGTTTTCGACACATGGCAACCACATCTTCAGTCTATATTTCTTTACATGTTGTATTAGTAATATATGAAATTTCCATTTAAGCTATGAAAATAGCTACTTTCTGAGCCTTGTACCTACTGAGTACCAGGACAAGCTCTGGCTTTCAGGGCCCTAAAGTAACTAAAATGGTTTTCAGAAACTGAACAAATAAATGAAACAACCAAATCACCTTAACAGAGGAATGAAACAAAAATATTTCCACAATGTGTTCTAACTTGTATGTTCTGTCATTTCATAGTAAGTCATGTGAGTACTGAGATTATATCCCTGATTTCTTCTTTATTTTCCTCACTTATCTCTCCAGTCCTCATGTCATGTAATCAATGAATCCCATGGTCCACCTCTGTCTCCATTTTGAGTCCTCCATCACCCACTATCTTAACAAACCACTTCTGATTTCTGTCCTCTACCTTTCCCTGTGACCCTATCTCTTTGCATTGTTTTGCCCACCTGACACAGACATTAATCTGATCTGCTTCCCTCTCAACTGCTG